>NC_134710.1:83845972-83960972 GCF_043290135.1 Rhipicephalus microplus
ACGCTCTGTGACTCTGTCATTCGCGGTTCCCTGGCTCCAGGGTCGTACTATCAGCAATTGTGAATAATTACTGAACTGCAATGCATTGTAACCTCGCTCGGAAGTAAGCCGTCCGAAGGTTGCGAGTGAATTCGGAAGGTCGGGTTCAATTGAACCACGCTGGCGCCGACACCCTGTGCTGCACTTGCGGAGCTCCACAGATACATTGCGCTAGTAGAGGCAACTGATGACCGTCGAGAAATCCGTTTGCTCTTGCAGTTCGTCGCGGCGCTTCTACTGTGAATCGATTACTTGCCAAGGCGTGGAAAATTTTACCGAAGAGCAGAAGGAAAAACACTGCCCAACAAGTGGACGTTTACAGGCATGCGCGCCAAGCATCTTCCTAGCTTTGCTTTCCCCCTTGCCTCGCTTCAGTTCAGTGACGTGCCATACGTCGTGGAACGTAATAAAAATTGCGCCAAATACAAAGACCGAAGAGGTACAGTGCGTCTTCTAAGCTCAGCGTTTAGCCTTTAGCAAAATAATGATAAGTTCTTCGTTGTCACGGGAGAGGTGGCATGATTGGGGAGATCATAGCTGGGTAGGTGAACGAGCATATCCCTTGGCGCTAGACCTATAACTGGGCTAGTATGTCAAGGTGCTGTCTAACCAGAACGTCCTTGACCAGTGCCAATGTTTGGCCTTATTGATGTGACTTAGTAGAGTGTTGGGCCACATCTAACATAAATGTATCTTAGGTACTATCTTAAATAGTCTTAGGGTATCTTATATCTGTATAACAACACGTCTTGCAAAATGAGCATTTGTATTTCTGATACAGTCAATACTGTATCGTGCATCTTTAGATCCAAGATACTGCTAAAAACACCGCCACGCGAGGCAACAAACGTCGTTTTGCATTGTGGTTCTCGAGCTGCTATTGCTATCACCCAGGCACCTGAATAAAACTCACGACACTGACATTCTTGTTTAGTTCCGCCAGGGTGCTTCAGCAAGCAAAGGCGATGAGGTCCACGCGTCCTTATTGGTGAAACAGAGTGATGTGACGGCGCTCGAGCCATATTGACAAGAGCGCGAAGGTCTACGCGCAGCCTATGTTCAGTTTTTTCCTTTTTTCTTTCCTTTTTTTGTTCTGTTAGTGTGACAATTGTTCGTAGCCATGACACTGCGCTGCGTACTCTAATGCATGCGGCGTCATTCACTCTGATTCCGGTGCCACTATATTGTGGTTATCGGAAGTTTGTCTCGCGTGGTTCTTCGTTGCAGTCTCCATTAAGAATACAGGAATGTGGCGCCTTTGCGTCCCGCAGCTTTCATTTATGAGTGATTTAAAAGCTCTTTTGTATGTAAGCATGATTTACATACGAATGATATTCAAACAACCATCGCACTATCGGTGCTGGTGTTATGCAAGAAACAAGCATTTACGTTTCAGAAAATATTTTGATGTACCCTGTCTTTGTTTTTCCAGATGAATCATTCGAGTAATTATTTTATGGTGCCTGTACAATTGTGTATGTACAATATGTTTTTGTGCCTGCACAATTCATCTGAGACGTTTCTGGGCGGCTCAAGTTCTCTCTCTAAGAAGAAATGGTAAAAGATCGCACGTTACTGAATATGTTGCTAACGAATGCTTTTCGTCAGCAGATAGGTACAGTGTAAAAAAAAACATTGCAGTTTTATGTCCTCCATGAATTGTGAGTGCTGACTACGTAGTTCATTGTCTTCGCACGATGTGTCACAGACAATATTTCTACCAACGCTGTTGTTGCTGTACACATACTGGTTGATAACATATTCCGAAAATGGTGAAATGCTTGCGGTGAAAGCAATACTGCACAGCAAGACTTGTATAATTATACGGAGACGTTGTGCCGTATTAGCAACGTTCTTGTAAATACAAGTAAACTCGCTAGTTGGTCACCAAATTCAGCAGCAACGCCTATCAATTACAAAAATGTCAAGCAAAAACTACTAACAGCGCATCCATCAATGAGCTATCATGTTATGTAGCAAAACAAAACCCAGTAAATTGTATCAGAAAAAAAAACTAATATGCCTTGAGCAAGAAAGCCGTAACTTTTTGTGATACAAAAAGGTATTTTGTTAGAACTAAACAAAGTTGGTCGCAGTGAAGAAGTTTACAAGTAAACGCATGTTTACATAAGCATTTGCTGCTTCATTTCATAGATATATAATAGCTAATTTTTTAATGCATCAAAGTATCATAGGATACAGATGGGAAGTATCCTATCAGATACAGTTATTATGGAAGTATCTTGTATCAGTATATCAAGTACTTCTTCTCCGAATATCATGTATCGTATCGCGAACCATTTCAAAGTATCTTTGGCTGGCCCTGACTCAGTAAGGACGTAACCTGCTTGGGCAGGCAAGGCCAAATGGCTTTTGTAGGGCTATAGAATGAACTCCGAGTACTACTCATATTTGACGGGCAATGCAATGGTTGCGCTTCAGCTGATTTATCAGGCAGGGTGGCATGATCAACGGTGGTAAAGCTAGCAGAAGCCAGACAATGACAGCCCTATCAAACGCCTTATTGCATGCGAATTCCGCCTGGGCAATAACATGTCATCGAGTATTCTCAATATGTCAATGGATGTTGAGGCATGTGGGCACGTACGGGCAACGAAGACGGTGGCCGGCTGGTATCTTGGACAAGAAAGGGCAGCATTCCCTTATATGACGTTTCCTGCCAACTCGACCCTGCTCATCTACTGACTCGCTGCCAACACCTTCAGCATAACGCCATTACCTAAACGCTTGGACGTTCAACTGTTCAATTTGTTCAACTGTGACCACATTGTGGGTTTGATGGGTGTTATCCCTATTGGAGGTAATATGGTGCAAGAAAGAAAGCAGCATCAAAGGCTTTATTCTCCCAAATCAACATGTTCTGCCCCTTTCCCCATCTTAGTCTCCCACGTGGAAAGCGATAAGACTAGTCTTTTTATTCTTTTTTTTTTTCGCTTAGAGATTTAGTGGTAGTGGACTGTTGGCTTTTCGGTCGCCGAAAATTTTCAGGTCTATATATATGGCCAACAAGAAGTACCTTACATAAATGCGCGCAAGTCAACAAATTTCTAGAAGAGAGGAGTGTACTCTAAAATTATTAAGAAAACCTGTTTAGACCAGCTTTATACATGTGATTTGACCTGACCGAGTATATGGTGCTTTGCGTCACTTCATCTGTGAACTCTTTCTGCGTCCCTATAACTGTACTTTCCCGATTTGAGGGCTGCTACACGACTAAACGTTGTGTAGAGTTTTCGTTTACGGCATTCATAATGTTCGTGTAACGGTATTTTGTGTGAACGACACGTTTATCGAAGGGCACACTTTTGTTTTGCATTTTTATTTGTGCTGTTATATGTGAATGGGCTTTTATGAACCGTCTTCCTGACCACTGTTGAAGTTTTTTTATTTAATGCATTACTTTTCACAGATGATAACATCAGTAAAAAAAGAGTAGCCGACCTATATGCCAATGCGCCAGCATCTCCTACGTATCATATAATAATAAATGTTGATCGAAGCAAGAGTAACCACGAGGATATCAACGACACAGAAGATAGGCATGGGTTGGAAACCCGTATGATAACATCATTTTCAAAATGCATCTTCGATACTCTCCTGTAGGTTAATTTTATTGTTTAAATCAACCATCACGCTTTGGAGGCTTGTATGGCTTTCTTGGCGTTTCGAGCTTCTTAAGGTTTCGTCACCGCTCTCTCAACTCTCTCTCTTTCTCACCATAGATTGTGCGGAAGGTGCTTACCTTCCACACAATCCATTTACGCCTACTGTCATCAACTATATAGCATGTTACTGGAAACAGAAGTGAAATCTGAAAGAAATCACAACTGTCGATGAACGTGGCTCCTACCTATATACGTGACATGCCCTGCATGTGTCCGCGTTGCCTTCCGCGGTCACTCAGTGCATGACAGTGGCGGTCTGCCTGCGCAGCACGAGGTCGCAGGTTCAATTCCCACTCGCTGCGGATACATTCTGATGGAGATTTAATGAGAACATGCTCCTGCACCGTTCTTTATAAGCACGTTCACTAGCCCAATATGGCCGAAAGACTCCAAATCAGAGAGAAAGAAGGGAAACAGGGGAACGTTCAACTTCATCCGGTCTATCAGTCCTGCACTCTATCCTGCACCACTTCCTTCTTTCTCCCCGCCGCGGTGGTCTAGTGGCTAAGGTACTCGGCTGCTGACCCGCAGGTCGTGGGATCGAATCCCGGCTATGGGGGATGCATTTCCGACGGAGGCGGAAATGCTGTAGGCCTGTGTGCTCAGATTTGGGTGCACGTTAAAGAACCCCAGAAGGTCGAAATTTCCGGAGCTCTCCACTACGGCGTCTCTCATAATCATATGGTGGTTTTGGAACGTTAAACCCCACATATCAATCTATCAATCTTTCTTTCTACTTACGCAGCAAGTCTACTTTTAATTATGAACCAACTAGCTAGTCTGCAAACTCGTGTTGCTGCAACAAAAGTCCTAGCAATAGTTTGCCTCGGAACATTTTACTCGGACGTTAAAACCAATGGTCACTGCTCAAAGGTTGCTGTCTCGCACGCGCACACCGTCACCTGATATTCTGTATACTTTTGCAGACAAGCACCCAAGTCTGTGCAAGCGCCACGTATATCATCGGCGAGTGTACACTTTGAACTAGAGCATTGCACTCACTTCCTGGAAAACCGATACCCAGTCGTCACGCTATTTAGCAACAACTTTCTTTCCATGAAGTTAACTGTCCTCCAGAACACGCATCTAACGCCTTTTCAATGTCGCTACTGGTGTGCTCGCCACAAATATGTGAAGTACTACCAACAAAAATATTGAAAATCAGCTCTTAGGGAAGAAAAACAAAAATTGGAGAGGCCCTTAAGACATGACGATAAATCTCTCCACTATCAACTGGATCTGTGTACAGCGGTTATGCAATATCGATAATGGTTTAAAGTGGCCATGACATGGTCAGCCTGCAATTTCTTTTTTTCTGCAATAACTAGCAATATAGAGCCTATTATGCCTACAGGTCTAAAACAGGGGTCGTAAAAGAATATTTAATGAAAAAAAAACAAGCCCGAGAAGAAGCCAGCTGTAAACTCCGCCCACCCGCGGGTTCGAATCCCGGCTGCGGCGGCTGCATTTCAGATGGAGGCGGAAATGTTGTAGGCCCGTGTGCTCAGATTTGGGCGCACGTTAAAGAACCCCAGGTGGTCTAAATTTCCGGAGCCCTCCACTACGGCGTCTCTCATAATCATATAGTGGTTTTGGGACGTTAAAACCCCACATATCAATCAAACTCCGCCCACCACCGACGACTGCCATTTTGCTGTGGCGCGTGGGGCGTCATAAGCTGGACGGAGGGAAGCCGTCACATTCTACCAAAGTTTCAGCCATCGCACATCGTTCAATTTGAGTGTCAAGCTGAAGAAAGCTAAAATATCACGATTAGACGTGCAGCTTACAATGAAACATTAGCATTGCCGGAGCGCAGACGCTTGCTCAGCCAACTGCTTGTTACGTCACGGCTTGCGAGTGCAACAGTGTAGCCCGACTCACAGGCCACTCACGTGCTTATAGTATTATTTATTTCTGAATTGAGTGCTTGACCTTATACGTTAAAATCTCACCAGCTTATTTGTGAATGAGAAAAGAATGACCCACATAACACAGATCATGATCATATGTGGGTTTTAACGTCCCAAAACCACCTTATGATTATGAGAGACGCCGTAGTGGAGGACTCCGGAAATTTCGACCCCCTGGGGTTGTTTAAAGTGCATCCAAATCTAAGCACATGGGCCTACAGCCTTTTCACCTCTCTCAAAAATGCAGCCACCGCAGCCGGGATTCGATCCCGCGACCTTCGCCGCTAGACACCCGTGGTGGGGAGGATTGCGATCGGAAATTGGGCGGCTTGGTCCTTAAGGAGAGTAATGTAAAAGTAACGTTTTACATTTTAGTAAAGAGATCGCATGTTTATTTCACAGGAGGTTACGTAATTTCCGCGCGTAAAAAGGAAAAAAACTACACCCGAGAAAACCATCAAGCTCTTCAAAACATCCCTTTCGAAACGAAAGCACAGGCTTCTTGCTTATATAGTTCAGTCGCGTGTGCCGCAAGCGCTATAAAACGTCCGGACTTTGGCCAGGCCCATGGCATGTCGCGAGCCTCGCGGCCACGCCATGAGGCGTCACCAGCATCGAATCGACGACAGCGCACCTCCGGCGACGGCAAACAAAACGCCATTTCAGCCTTTTCTTTTTTTTTCTTGACAATTTTATTCATTAGATTTGAGAAGGGTAAGCATAAAAAACCGTTTCTCATTTAATTTTAGGTATTCAGAAGCATGCGTAGTGCGTACGCCTAAAAAATTGGACAGTGACGCACTTTAGGGGGCAGCGCGGACCAGAAAACAAACAGTCATGCCGCAGTGCTCGTAAAACGCACGCGAATACGTTGTTATTAATTACAGAAAGTTTGCCGGATACTGTCAACGAGTTGTTAGGACATTTTAGCAACAGAAGTGCTGGAACGTTACCAGTATACCTTTACTTACTACCGCGAAGGTTACGTGGAGTGCGGTGAATATATCAGCCAGCGCTGGACAGCTTCTGTGCTCCGGTCATCTGCGTTGGGGCTATGTGTAGTACGTACCTTGTTTACTCATGAAGCGTCTCTCATTATCATATGGTAGTTTTGTGACGTTAAACCCCACATATCAACATCATTGTTTACTCATGAATGCTAATGGATGGATATTTTTGACGGCGGTACATGTTAAAATGTTAATTACATGGCCTTTATTTTAAGTAAACATCGACTGACTAGCAATAAAACAATTTATTGCTGCAAGTTTGATCAGCGTTGTATCGCTTGGCCTGTATGCGGCATCACTCACTTATTGAAGTAGGTATGCCAGATATTTGTACATTGTACATTGCACTTCATTGTACTATAACAAAACGAGAGAAATTTAGACAGGGAGTGGGGGACAGCTATGACGCAGATGCAGACGGCGTAGGCAATGACGGTGTCGTCGGCTACGCAAACGGCTATAGCCGCCATATCGAAACGTCCTGGTGCTTTGGAACATATGTCGTTTTATACGCAACTATAATTTATACAAACAATATTCATAAAAATCATTTGTTCACAAAAGCGATTTGAGTGCACAAGATACTATTTTCTTCAGTTGTCAGTAAAATAGTAATCTTTCAATCTTTGTACAACTGCCACCGGAATCCAGACAGTGCTATGATCGCGTCTATTTTTTTTTTTTGTCCCCATTGGCTCTATGGACATGTTATTCCCTTTCTTTGGCCCGCGAAGCTCTCAGTGCTGATTGCCTTCACTTGTGAAAACTTGTTCCCGCTGTGCGGTCACCTCTGCCGCACCGCAGCACTCGTTCAGAAACTGCCGTCGCGCGCAGTTGAAATGCGGCTGTGAATGGGTGCTCGAAGATTTGCGGGCCCGCAGCACTCTTACTGCTTTTCAGATGAGCCGTAAACGTAATAACATCACAGCGAGAGAGACCGAAGTCAGGTCATGTGGAACAGCTTGTACGACAGTTTATACTATTTCGTAAGCAGTCACTCACCATGTTATGTTCTCGAGGATACGTATGAGCAGATTTCATTGCTCAGTTACTTCTTTCAATATTCAATAACATCCTTGCTTTTCAATATCCAATTGAATATTCGGCATTTGAGCCCACTATGCGGCACTATTCGACTCTAGTTAAATATTCACACAGGTCATGCTTGATGAGCGCGAAAAACATGGTGACGAAAGCAGGGCGCTTGTGCTGTGTGTATCTGATTCGTCTCCGCGTTTTTGACGCTTCTTAAGCATGAACTGTGGTTCTCAGGGAGGGTAGTTGGTTGACATTCATTATGACGAAACAGTGTAGATAACGTATAACAGGTGAAACAGACAATGGCATGTGTTATCTTGTGCTGCTCCGCTTGTTTCGTTTTCAGTATCGCTTTCTGCTTCTATATTGTCATGTGGCACCTCGTGCGGCAGTGACATGTATCATATGTATATATGTGTAAATAAATCAGTTGGTGACGAGCCTGTTGTTCGAGGTGGACGTTATTTATCTCGGTGCTCCGCGCCCAAGTCGTGGGTGGCTGCCACCGGCCGCGTCGGCGTGCTGCGGCGCTTCGTCCTTCTTCTTCGTCAACGTCGCGGCCAACTCAACCACGATACCATACCATGCCCCGCCTGATTTTCTTTTTCTCGAGTCGTACAGTGTGCACAAGGCAGGACGTACAAGTGACGCAGTGCTATGTACCTATAAATGACTCCGAAGGCTGGCACGAAAGAGCAGTGAAAAAAAAAAAGAAAAAATGGCGAAGCTTGCCCTAAGCTACACAAGTCTTCAAACAGTGAAACTGGGTGAATATAAAGACTAATCAGGTTGCTTATAGGTTTTTTACAGGCCGTATAGCTAGGTGATGGATGTTCTAGGTTGCTTCAAGGTTGTTGCTATGCTTTAGCACGGTGATTATAGGTTTTTTTTTCTACGTTGATTAAAAGCGCTGAAAGGTTTGAGTAAACCAGAGACACGGCACGGGTGTCCAAACTGCAGAGACCGAATGGGGCGCTAAAACTGAGCGTTCGCAGCTCTCATAAATGTACGGGTGCGTCGTCATCGTTGAATAGGCCTTCGAGGTCTCCTCGCTGCCGCCGTGCCCTTTCGCGTTGCCCAGCGTTCTCTGGTTGTGCGCACTCGCGGTCTTCAGCTCGCCGTAATCCCTCTGCAGCCATCGGTTGGGCCACCTGTGCACTTTCCTCATTTTTAGTGGATGGACCCAATTACTTTGTTCTACTTCCTTTTCGTTTATGTCATAATAGCTATATTACAGTTAAGACATAGAGATTACGTCCCCTGTATTTTACTTATGTAGGTATAGATTGGTTCCATTCGGTTGTCAAACAAGAATGAGGGAGCCCTCAATCAATCCTCCCTCTCTCGTTCACTAATGAAGCGATACTCAGCCACGGATTTTTCTCTTTTTTTAACCGTTCGGTATTGAAACCCTCGTGCCTCCAGAGGGTTGTGCAGCGCTGTTTGACGAGCCGCACTGAAGAGGCGCCACGGCCGAGCGCGCGAAGGCGGCCTTGTCCGGCCACGGCGCGGACAGCGTGAGGGGCCAGCTGGCCGGGGCTGAAGTCGTGGGGCGAGCCTCGGGCAACTATTTATTGAAGCAGCTCTACTCCGGGCGCTCTAAATTTAAACGGCCCACCCGCTCGTCCTCGCTGGCACCGAGCGCGGTTCGGTCGCACCTAGGCGAGAGGCGGGGTTCTGCAGCGCGACACGCGGCTGCTCGAGTGAGACGGATGAAGAAGTGGCGGACGAGCACGGACTGACCGCTGCCCCGATGTGCCGGGCGCTGTGTACTTCGTGGCTCAATTCATCTCGCGTTCGTTACGCAACGCACTGTATAACAACGCCGCGAAGAAGGTCACTGCCATTAAATGTGGTTTTTCCTTTACTCTTTTTTTTTACCATCCCACTCCGTGCGGCCTGCTTCTTAACGTAGTTAAGTGGAATCTCTATCGCATGCCATGCGACCTTACAAAAGAGAGTGAGAGAAAAACGGCTGTACGGGCCTTCAACATAAACTTCTCCCTCTTCGTCTTCTTCCTTGTTTTTTTTTTTTTTTTCAGTGCGTGCTTTAGTGGCGGCTTGCCGTCTACGTTACTATAAACTTATGGCGCTTTCAAAAGCTTTTGTGACGCAAGTATATCGGGCCTCGTTCAACAATTGGCGGGGGAAGATGAAACTGTATGCACATGGACGCATAATTGAACGAAACGGGAAAATTTTGCTCAAATACGCGTTTCGTATGCAACAGTGGTCCCGTAGCCAACAGAGATTTCCTAGCGCACCCCCCCCCCCTCCCCAATATTTAAATGATGTTTTTTTTTTTCAAGAATCAACACCGAAAACAGCGGTTTTTCAAGGCAGTTCAACAAGTGCCCACTTTCCCCCTCCTGAAACAGTTTCTAGGCTAGGTCTGTGCATGATGATGGAAATAAAACATCGCAGCATTTCGCACGTCTGTATTTCTGTTTCAACTTTTTGAAGTCGATGACTTATGTAAACTGAGTTCCAATCACTTCCCGCGTAAGTGCGCGATCCAAAAACCTGGTTTCTACACGCTCCAATCGTGCTTGTTTTTAACTGCGAGACGCTTCCATCAAAGCTGATGGGTGGTTACATGAAACGACGAGTTTTTGCCGTCAAGTTGCTTGATAACAGTGCCAAGTTGCGTGATACCATAGGTTCTCTCCTTGAAGGCTCCGATAGTCCACAAAACGCCGCTCAAATTTCGCCCTCTGTACGTCATTTCGATTAGGTTAAATTTCAAAAAAAATTAAGAAATATCCCGCGCTTCGTATACATTGGTCGCACGTTGAAGAGCTCCAGCTGGTCATAATTACTTTGGCGTTTCCCTGCAAGGCGTGCCTCACCGTCAAATCCGGGTCGCATCACAGTACAGCTCTAATTTTTTTTTTCACTTTGTTGACGACGAAGTCGCGTAATCGACGCAGAAGCATACAGAGGCCTCTGCTGCGTGCATGCAACAAACGAATGCTCAGCGACAACCGAATGCTGTGTTTTTATTTGCTTACATTTTAGCACAGAATGAGTCACCTTGAGGCAGCACGACAGATTGCTTTCGAGCAAGCAAACACTGAACAGTAAACGAGCATCGCGCGTGCTTTCTGTGGTGTTATTCGATCCCCGAGTCTGTTTTGTACGGTTTGGATCGATGACCCTAGCATGCCAACAAGGTTTTCATTTGCAAGCATAGAAACGCGCTAGCTCACAAGTGTAATGGAGAGTGAACATATAATTGGCGCGGTGGTCAATCACATTGTCGCTGCCTTGCGCGGAAGGACGTGAAAAGGAGCGATCGTAAGAATAGTGTTAGAAAAAAAAAAAAATAAGGCGACTTGGCACTAGGGATGCCGAGCTTGAAGGCAGTTTGAGCAAATATTGCTGTTATTTTATTACTTCCTTAGAATTCTATATAGACAAAATTGTTCAATTGCTCATTTTTTTATTCTTTAAAGTCGTCACTCCTCCACCTTTCAACCAAGCAAAATTGGGTAAACAATACAACCTTGTTTCACTATTTTATTTAGTGTGTATCATGTGTACATAATGCTCACCCTGCTTGGACTTTTGTCCGCAGTATGGTATAAATAAATAAATTAAGTAACTACGAGGGGGGTAGCCTTTTTCGTTTCCCTTCGGTTTTATCTTTCTTTCCACTTCTTTTTGGTATTTTTTAGTATTTGCCAGTCTTTCTCTGATTTTTTTCTTTTTCTTTCTATTTCTCGCTTGCTTCCTATTTTTCAACTTTTAATCATGGTTTTGACCCAAAAGTGCTCTGCAATTAGTAACACCATCAAAGCGCTCGGAGAACAAGGGCCTCAGATGGCTCTGCTGAATACGATGTGGTTTTGCCTGCGCCACGCCAGGCGACGACAACCTGCAGCACGCGATCGCAGCATATGGCAGCCCGGCCCCCATGAAGTGTTTTGCACTGATGTACGCGCACACACAGGATGGAATTTTTAAAGATTGATTGATATGTGGGGTTTAACGTCCCAAAACCACTATATGATTATGAGAGACGCCGTAGTGGAGGGCTCCGGAAATTTAGACCACCTGGGGTTCTTTAACGTGCACCCAAATCTGAGCACACGGGCCTACAACATTTCCGCCTCCATCGGAAATGCAGCCGCCGCAGCCGGGATTCGAACCCGCGCCCTGCGGGTCAGCAGCCGAGTACCTTAGCCACTAGACCACCGCGGCGGGGCTGGAATTTTTAAAGGCAGGCCCCCAGGAAGTATAACATAATTCCGCTTACAGTACAGAAAATGCTACCATGGGTGTCCCTCAGCGTGATGGTCCTCCGTTGAAGGCTTTTCAGATGCGCCCTACGGCGGGTCGCTGTGCCACACTATGTAAAATTTTCATTTTATAAGATTCACTATGTACCAACGCATGCTGCCATGCCATGTGGCGTAGAGTTCGCTATAAATACGCCAGAGGTAACTCTGGCGCTAGTGTCTTTGGGTGCTGCAAGGCACGGCGCTTCAGCGAGCATGGACATAACGAGTAGTACAGGAATTCGTCTAATCTTTGTACTTCTGGCTCCGTTCGACTTCACGCGGCTTGAAACTACTTTGTCACAAAACAATGATCTACAAATGTTCAGGTGTTTTACTTCAGTGTCTTAACCTTTTAGGCTCGCCAATTCAAATCATCGGGTAACGACTTTCAAAAGGGTTTGTTCTTTTAATCGCTTTGATTTATATGTGGGGTTTAACGTCCCAAAACCACCCTATGATTATGAGAGACGGCGTAGTGGAAGGCTCCGGACATTTCTACCACCTGGGGTTCTTTACGTACGCCCAAATCTGAGCACACGGGCCTATACACAGTACATTCGCCTCTGTCGAAAATTCAGCCGCCGCAGCCGGCATTCCATCTCGCGACATGCGGGTCAGCAGCCGAGTACCTTAGCCACTAGACCACCACGGCATGGCTTCTTTTATTCGAGACACGACCAAAGCACTGCAGTGAACGAAGTTACAAGTGCGTTCCGAACCCGCAAGCACGAAGTCATGTACTACTCATCATTCCCATGGTCACTAAACGATCGCAGCGCCAGTGTCCCCTCTAGGTAATTTTAGAAAACTCGATGTCATGTGTGATACCTTACCAGTGTGTACAAAATTGACGTTTCCGTAGAACGACGTAATGCGGCGCGCACCTGTAGGGTTGTCGAGCACATAACCGCAGATTCTCGACTCTGGAAGTACGAACCAACTACCCCAGCGACACGTATTGCTCATATAGCTCGCAGGAGAGCAAAGCTGGGGTCGACAACCATCTCGTGCCTCTTTCGAATGTGCACAATAGGCAGTGGCGTTCAGCCTATCGCCAAAGCAACGACAGCGTCTTTTGGCATTCGCGGCAAGCGGAAGTCCATCGATTTGGCTGCTCTGCGGTGGGGCTGTTTCAAAGTGTGCGCGGAAGTTTTCCAAGAGGTGCGAACTGTGCCAGGCGACGCTCGCTCTTCTAGGGGACGATTATTCTCGCGTGTGTGCAACTTTCAAGTCGACCAGCGGGGCAGGCGCGAGGGTGCGAACGACGGTAACTGCGCACTTGGCAGCGTGGCGCTTCTAAGGAAAGGAAGTGGGGGTGCTCTTCCACCAGCGCGCCGCCACCTTAGCCCGAGTGCCCAGGGGGCGCCTTGCGCGGTCGGGCTCGTCATAAACCGGTCACCCACGACCGTTGGCGCTGCATCCAGCCGGCCCGACATTTGTCTCCGATATGAGCGTCCCGTGACCTTCGCGACGTTCCAAAAGTCGCGTATCGAACTGAGCCAAAGAGGAAAAGGCAGCCGGAGCCGCTCATATGCACCGAAATAGCGTGCTATTCATCAGCGCTTCGTTGTCTTAGCGGGAGGCACACCCCGGCACCGCCGGAATTTGGCCGCGCTCTGCGGAAGGGCGCTCGGGCTCGGCCAAGGGTCTCGTGGCATCAGTCGACGTCATCGTGACATCAGAGGTGGTCCCCCGAAACTGCGGCGACACCGAACCGAAGCTGTTCGATCGGGGTACCCCACGAACGGTACCACCATCACCACCCGCACCACCAGACCACTATGGCTGGCGCGCCGCCTGAGAATCGATGCGTCACGGACACGCTCTCGCGCTTCGCACAGCGTTTTCGCGTTATCGCTACGCCTGTCCTCCGAACATCCCTTGCCTCGTCTAAGTAGCGTGATGCCCGTTGCTAAGAGAAGTTTTGTTGTGGAGACATAAGTCAAAACCTTTTTACCGATTAAGGTGATGAAGTGACTGTGTTTGAGACGTTGTAGCCTAAACGTCAGCGAAAATCCAGGAGGCTCCGTTTGAATCAGTATTTCCATGTAAATGCCTTTATTCTAGTTAGATTATTCCTTGATCTAGCTGATACAATAGGTGTAGTCCGGTCGCCAGGAAGCTAGTTTCGGTCGAAAATCATAGCAAAGTCAATGTGCGATTTCGAAACGTCTCCCACTGAATAGATTCCCGCAGTAGGAAAGCAGTCTGAAGAGCGACCTCTTGCAATGAACGTTCAATAATTTGCGAGAAGCGGATCCAAGTAATTTCAAGCCTAAACCCCAAATCTAAAAACAATGCCTAATCCATGAAGAAAGAAATATTCGTGGCTAACTCTATATACACACTCAGTCATGTCTCACAGTGGCTTTATTATTACTTATGGCTTCTTTCCGTGATAGTACCAAGCCGTTGCAGGAACTTGGCATCGGAACACCGTCACCGCGATGACACGTGCTCAACGGCCGGGGGTGGTAAGCAGAGGCGCTGCGCCAAGAATTAAGTGCTCTTGTCACCCCTGGATAACCTGCCGATGGTTAGCGCCAGCTAACAGGAGGAACAAAACATAGGCACTTCTTCTAAACGTAAAAACTCGTACCACTGGCTGTGTATGCGAATATAATTCATTCTTCTATGATGGTGTCGACAATTCGCTCTTCCGTTTTTATTTCTTTTGGGCCTGCTTTCAAAGAGTAGTAGCATAACGTTTAGATCATTGCACATAGTGTAAGATACATTCTCCACGCACATGCGTTGAACTCCACGTCCGACAGCTTGTCATGACGGATAACATCGGTTCATTAGAGCATGCACACAAGTCCTTGGCTAGAACTTGCGGTTGCGCCCTCTGCGTTGCAAGTATACTAATCGTGTAGCACGTCACATCGTGTATGTGTTCTACCAGCAACCCAGCACGGCTGCACGCATCTGCCAGGCTTGCTTGTAATTGCGACGGGTGACGTGAGGCGCTCCCCGGCTGGATACCGTTCGGCGCATCTCTTCGCCGCGGCGCGGGCCTTTTGTGCTGCGTGCGCTGCGTCGACGTGAAGGCGTACGGGTGTCGAACGGAAGGCGCTGTGCTGCCGCAGGGGGCGCGTCCCACGCGGCAGCAGAGGCTGCAGCCGTCGGCGTCGCGCCGCCCGAGGAGGACTTCCCCCAAGGCCACGCTGTAAGCCCGACCTTGAGGGCGCGTGCGTTCCATCTTACAAATGGCACGCCCCGGCCGGCCGCCCGGAAGACGCCGATCGGTTGGGCGCACCACCACTGCACCTCGCCCGGCAATGACAGTGGCCGCCTGCGAAAGGAAGCTGGGCCGTCTCGAGGGGCTCCCATTCACTGCAGGTGGCGCGGTGCTGTAGGCAGGTGCACGCCAAAGGATGCGCGTGTGCTGCAGCGTTCCTGCGTCCCGATCAGAAAGAAATCGAAGTAGTGATGTTTTACATCAATACTCTCCGGGAAAGCGAAATTCTCAAGAACAACGGAGGCATGGTATTAGCGTTCCTAAACAGCAAATAACAAAAGAAAGTACGAGTAAATAGCAATAACGAGCAATTATATCGACAAAGGTATGTGGATGATTAGCAAGATTACGAACATTTTGTACCGGGCTGGCCTATACGGTGAATCGACCACCTAGTAAGAGGGACACAACCAAGCCACGAAAAGAGCTTCATTATTACAACGGTTGGCCACTGCAAATACTGCCACTCGAAAATAGGTGATTTTGTCTTACTAGCATATTCAACCTCCTTGGTCTACGCTATTCTGCTCTTATCACTCTAGCATAACCGCCCGTCTACTGTGTGTTGTCAAACCTGTGCTACTCTTGTATTTTACTGCGGGTATATAATGTCAGTTAAAAAATAGCAGGAGCATTGAAGTCAAAGTGAACACAAAGCAAATTACCTGTTTTCTATTTTTATTTACCCATTAATAAAATTATGAATGAGCATCGAAGTTATGACGAAGTAGATAATAATACAAATAAGGTTAATTTCCTCTGTGCTTCTCATGCTTTCGTGCACTGTCTGCTTGCTTCATAAGCCGTCGCTACTAAAGACGAATCCGTTGCGTTATCGCGATAGTTGTTTCTCCCCTATTCAATCTTGCGACGTGTTGCAACGAGCATAGCCACCATTAGATGGAGTAGGATACCTATTATTTCGGTTGAATGCTCTATTGAGAAGAAAGTAGAGAAAACTGCTTCAAAATTGCCAGCTATATATATATATATATATATATATATATATATATATATATATATATATATATATATATATATATATATATATATATATATATATATATATATATTCTGCCCTGACTGTCTGGAAATAGAGTAGAGTAGATCCGTCAAATATGTTCACAGAAAAAATGGCCAAAACAATAAAACTAGTAATGCAGCCCTAAACCGCGAGAAGAATAAGCGAGCACGAAGCATTAACATCGAAGCAGCGTGAACCGTTTTGCACAGCCGTGGCCATGTCTTTGCAGAGCGCGCGAGGAGCTGGTTTTCGCTCCGCGGGGCGAAACATCGAGGCAGTTTCGGGCTCTGATGTGCTCAGCCTGACAGCTAGGCCGCACATGCTTCCGATAGAGCACTTCAGAGCCCGAAACTGCCTCGAGGTTTCGCCCCACGAAGCGAAAACCGGCTCCTCGCGCGCTCTGCAAAGACATGGCCGTGGCTGTACGCCTACCATGTTCAAGCCTCAGATTCCACGCGTATTATATTCAGAAGCCAAGCAACCGTAACTTCTCGATTACACCAGGACATCAAGCGGAATTTTAGTTCCATCCCATCATGTAGGCATTTTAATAACGATGGTATAATCCTACTGTTTGTGTAGCACATGGTGCCTTGACGATGATTTTGATTGATTTATATGAGGGCTTTAACGTCCGAAAACCCCCATATGATTATGAGAGACGCCGTTGTGGATGACTCTGAAAATTACTACGACCTTAGGTTCTTTACCGTGCCCCAAATCTGAGCAGACGGGCATACAGGATTTTTTCCTCCATCGAAAATGCAGCCGCCGCAGCCGGGATCTGCGGGTCAGCAGCCGAGTAGTGTATACCTCAGCCGAGTGGTACCTTAGTGCCACCACGGCGGGGTGTCCCGACGATTAGTGAACCAGCCTTAAGGAACGTGCCCCCTATTTGGAATAATGTTCACCGGGGATTATTAGACTTTCTAAAACAGGCCCAACTGTAGAGTATACACGAATGCGTAGCATCACGATGGCTATGAGTTTCCTGACACCGCTGTCGATCGATACCATATCGTCCTGTACGACCAACTTCTGTATACCGTGGACAATACTGATCTGCTGTCGCAGTCGGCGTACTTTCCCGAACAAGGACCGACGAGCCCCAGTGATAGGTCGCCGAGGACAAAAGACGATCGAGTTTAGTGTTTTAAAGACATTTACCTTTGGGCATTGTTTCCTTATCGAACGGTGCTCAAACAGGTGTCACTAAGCATGAACGGATGCGATAAGGGCGTGATCACCGCTGTTCTACTGCCAATATGGTACAGAGCGTGTTGCATTTCCCTCACTAAAACCAACCTGAGTGTGGCATCGAAAACAAAATCAGCCTAGTTTTATTAACTTATTTTACATGAATAATGTTTAGTGCCATGCTTAAATTCTTAAAAAAATAATTCACGAAAAAGATCGTTCGGTGAAGGAGTCCTGCCAGCAACTTATTACGGCGAGTTTTGCTTGTCACTGAAGTACACGCCTCGCAACGGCTCAAATTCGCGGCGGCGGCCACCGTCGCGCCGGCCACTTGAGCTTCGTGTGCGCCTCTTATCCTTTTGTGCGGGCGCACGCTTCTCTGCGAACGGTCGGCGCAGACCGCCGAGGCTTTGCAGGCATTGTGCAGGCCTTGGAGTCTGGAAGCCGCACAAAAATCTGCTCCTGCATGTGCGGAGGCGTGCGCAACCGATGAAGCCAGCCAGAAGCGGGACTCGTATAGGCGTCGTGTGTCCAAGGGAGACGAGCCCCGGGTTTTAGAAACGTGCTGTGGGAGCACTCGAATCCGTTCTCTCTTCCGAGAACCAAGGCGCGCACGCGAAAGTAACAGCATAACTTGTCTCGCGTAACATTTTTATCCTATTCAACTTGCAGATTGGCGCGACGACGCACGCTGCTGGAATCGCCTGTCTGGACCGAAGGCCGGCAAGTCTTGGCGCAAAAAGTGAAGTTAACCGGAAAAAGAACAATGTGTCTCGTGGAATTGGCCTGTAGCGTATTCCACACCTGCAATCATCGAGGTCAATTGTATAATTCTGTTTTCTTTTTTTTTTTTCGTTCCAAGTTCTTGTCTGGGAGCCTTTTTCCGAACGATTTAATGATTTCGAATGGCACGACTGCAGAATCTTGATGGCACGATTTGTTGATAAAAGTGTCGCGCCGCGTAGTCCCTTAAGGTAGATTCTTCCAGGTTTGCCGGACCTCGTGTGACCAACCGACAACCGCGTACTGATGCAACACGGTAGCAATCACGCTTCGCGGCACCGTCCTTTTATTGCTCCGTCCTTTTATTGCGTGCACGTGACCGCTGTTTCCTTTGCGCTGATCGACTCTGGTCGGCCGTGCTCTTGTTTTATTTCTTGTTTTTTACTTTTACTACCTCAGCTGAGTACACGTGCGACGCGCGCACTTCGCGAAACTGCTCATCCATTCTGTATACTCTCGAACTTGCCCGCCAGTCTCGCATGGTAGTCAGCCAGTCCGCGAAAGAAAGGCCGCAGGGAAAATTTCTGAGATTCACCGTTCCTTTCTTCCGTCTCTGGAACCGCTACGCTCCTTCGCGTCCAACTATGCACGCTGCACTCATATTAAGTACCTTTGTTCTTCGTTTTCACTGAACAGACAATATATATATATATATATAAATATATATATATATATATATATATATATATATATATATATATATATATATATATATATATATATATATATATATATATATATATATATATATATATATCGGTGTACACACTTTTTTTAAAGCATCGCTGTCAACTGTCCATACGGTAAATCGTAGTGGTGATGCGAGATGAATGCGATGTACTTATATTTAGGTGCACGTTAAAGAACCATGGGTGGTCGAAATTATTTTGCAGTCATCCACTACTGCTTACCTTATATTCATATATTGGTTTTGGCTCGTAGAACCCCGTAATTACAATTTTTATATGTAAATAAATTATTAAATTAATATTTGGATCAACTAATTAGAGATGCTGTCAAGGTCTTCCATCATTAGGAGATCCCGAGCCGACATCTGCGAGGTGTGCACGTAACGTGGGCATAGGAATCAGCAGCAGAAAATGAATACGTTCGATCATCGAGGCCTATAAGACTACATAATATGTCGTGCCAGTCTCTTGTTCCTGTGAAGTAAAAAACAATCCTTATATTCCGGTTCATTTGTTAGCAGTATAATGGCGTACTTCGGTGCAGCAAGTGGTTAGCGTGCACTCACTGGCAGCCAGCCAAGAGTCGGAGTGTCAGTTCAAAGGAGGTTGGAGTGTAAAATCATTTCCCATTGTGTCATCTTTGTTTTAGCCTGGTGAGTCATTTTTCTTCCGGCGCATGAGATACGGGAAAGCGAAAGGTAAAACGCGAAACGTCATCAGTGAAGCAGTTTTCTCTCTTTTTTTTTCTTCCTTCGCAGAGAGCCGCAGTCAGCGGGTATGTTCCGTCGTGTGACGACGTGAACCGGATCAGCGCTGCTGGCGTTGTCGGCGCTGGTGGTGGTGCTGGCGCGGCAAGGCGAAAGCCGGCTGCGAGAGCGAGCTGGGGAGAGGGGGGATGCTTAGTTCGGGACCTTGCCGCCTGGTAGCAGAGGGCGCCACTTGCTGGAGGGGGTACCCTTTACATCGCGACCGATGTTCGGTTTTCCGAGTTGGGCCGCCCTGGAGGAGTTGAGAAGTTTCTTTTTCGCAGCACCGCCGCCGCAGCCTCCTCCTGTCCAGGCAGCACTACGCTTGTTTAATTATGCGTCAAAACGTGCGCCGTCTGTGGAGCGGTGGCAGAGACGCTCGTCTAATTAACGAGTCACGTCTTTGTCTCTGGACGCATTAATTACGGCTCACAGTATGACCCGAGTGCAGCTCTGGGAGAGAGCGCCAGATCGACGTTCCGCAGTGAACATTTAATGGAACTCCCGCGGTCCCTAGACAGCACACACTGCGGCGGACGTAGGGAGCCACCACTCTGAGGGTCTGGACGCCGCGACGACCCTGGACGTCGCAGTAGCGCAGACAAAAGGGGCAGCGAGGGAGAGCCCGCTGTTTGGAAGTGTTGCATCAGTGCTTTGTCGGGCCTCTGCTAACGAGTATACTGAAAGGACTGCTGCTTCGTCAAAGGCGCTACTAGGCGACACCTATACGGAACATGCGCGCCAAAAGGGCAGGCTTCTTTGTCGAGGTGACTGCTTGAAGTCATGACGGTGGTTTTTAATTAGGGGTGCGCGAGCAGGAAATTCAGAATCGAATCGAATGCGAGTAAAAATATTATTCGAATAGTTTTCGTATAGTAGCCCCA
Organism: Rhipicephalus microplus; assembly: GCF_043290135.1. Lineage (NCBI taxonomy): Eukaryota > Metazoa > Arthropoda > Arachnida > Ixodida > Ixodidae > Rhipicephalus > Rhipicephalus microplus. The sequence goes on from NC_134710.1 coordinate 83,866,506, forward strand.
CCGCGGTAGTCTAGTGACTAAGGTGCTCGGCTGCTGCCCGGCAGGTTCAGGGGATCGAATCCCGGCTGCGGAGGCTGCATTTTAGACGGAGACGGAAACGTTGTAGGCCTGTGTGATCAGATTTAGGGGCACGTTAAAGAACCCCAAGAGGTCGAAATTTCCGGAGCCCTCCACTACGGCGTCTCTCATAATCATATTGTGGTTTTGAGACGTTAAACTCCGCATATCACTCAATTAGTTTTCGTATAATAATTAGGCAGCCATTTTCAAAACAGGTCTGGAATTCCACATTTTATTTCAAACAAATAATCACGCACTACAACAAAAACAAATGAGCAGTACGGTTACTTTTACCCAGCAGAAAATGTACCAGTTATGTAAACTGAGTTAAGTTTGTATACAGTAGCCACTAGAGTCTTCCAGATATTTCACAACTTTATGCTGAAATACTGTAATTATTTTGATATTAAGGCTAAAGCTTTGTCATTAGTCTTTAACTAAAGGTGACGCCCCAAAACTGAACAATTCTTCCCCAATAAACTTCATCATTGATTTCATGACGATGACAGTTGATTAGAACGCTTTTGTTTTGACAGCACTAGTGTTCTAAGAAAAGACACCTTCACCCTTTGATCAATATAGCATCGGTTGTGCAGTGAAGGCTCGGGTTGCATACATCTCGGCATTTCATTATTAATTATAATAAAAAGCAAGGAACCTTCGCTGTTCAATCTTCTGTGTCTTTGGGGTTTTCCCGTCGGTGCTCACTATTCGGAAAGTGTTCGACAAATATCCGGTATTTCGAATTTGCTCTTCATTAGATTCAAATTTCGAATGGAATGGGACACCATTCAATTCGTTATTAGAAACTAGAATATTCACGCACCCATAATTAATTACGTTCGTCCCCTATTACCACAGTGGCACCGAGTGTTACTAAGCACCACATATCATCATCCCGTCATGTTACCATAGTGGTTCCAGATGTATCTCTCCAAACGATAGGGTGCTGTGAGTAAGAAACAACACTTAGCAACTACTTGTGCTGTGAAGGAAGTGCTACTTAAATTGGTCTGTGGTTGGAATCTCAGGACGCGTTGCCACAGTTGTCGCACTGGCTATCAGGCATTTGATTGCGTCTGAGTAAGGTTCGACAAAGATCCGTGTGACCAGCTCAGCGTTGTGTCGATTATTCCTTGGCAGTCTGCGTGGCTGTGCACACAATAAGAGGATCATCTCTATGCAGCAAAGTAAAAAAAATGACGATACAATCGGTTGATTTCTGCCGACCAGAAAGGCTATGTCTTCAGGGCTTGGAACGCAATACGCAGATCATTAAGGGAGGAGAAGTCTCCGAATAATCTTTAAGGCCTTCCTTTTTCTCAACTTTTATGCAGTGCTGTGTTGGTAAAGCAGATTGTGTTCAATTATCAGCGGAAATTCGACCAGCTCCGCTTGGTGGACACAGATGAAACAGTGAGGCTGTTGGATTACAAAGAAGGCTTTTCTTCGCAAATTATTTTAGCTTGTTCAAGGAAGTGGGATTTTAATGAAGGGGGTTGAATGATGTGGGTGAATAAAGTGGGAAGAGTTGCCGGAGCATCGGAGTGGTGAGGGGTGGGAGTCATGAGTATATATATAGCGGCACGAACCCACTTCTGATCTATGCGACACCCCCACCCTTCCCCACCCCCCCACCGGACATGAAAGCCTCAATTAAGAACAGCTTCGTTGTACAAAAATAACTCACTCATTGTCTGACTGGTCACTTTATCAATGAACTGATCATTGTATTGATTCAAAGTAGAAAAACCTTTAAAAAATAAAGTGAGGAACCGCGAGTTGGCTGGCGCATGCATGACCTTTCTCGCGGGTCCAGAGTGTTAGCAAAAAAACTTGCGCGCTCACGCAAGCTTTTCATCTTTTCTGTGAGCCCTATGTCTGAGCTTGTATCGATCACTGGAGGTTAACATCTGAGTTATCGATCTCAAGGCACTGGTTTAAAAAGGTTAGCCTTTCCTCAAGCACACTGTACGGCAGGTGCATGCGGCCCCTTGCTTTTATCCTGTGGGAAACAACCGCCTTTGACATTTGTCATTTGTACCAATGCATGCAGCACAAGTTGCCATTTACAAATACGAAATATAACTACCTAAACGAAGCCTAACCAGACGTTTCTCGCTAATCGTAAATTTGAATAGAGTCACAGCGTGAAACACGTCGCGCAGGTACTCTGTTCATCTGTTAGGGCGGAAAGTGTTCGCACTTGCATGAGTGCATGAGTGTGCAGTGGCTCTCGTCCTGCGTCCGGTTTCAATGCCGCACTTTAACACTTTGTATTTCATCTGCTTGCCTTTTTCATTGCACTTTTCCACTGACACGCTTGAGAATCTGAGAATGACCCTAATCGTTTGTGGCTGGCTCCTTGCGGACATTAACGTAGTGAATTATAAAATGTTCTCGGAAATGCGTCATTCTTTCTTACGCGTTATATCAACCCATTGACCACATTGCGTGGACGACTCATTTCACTTATCTGTGACAGCGCCCTTTTTGGATTGGAAACCGAAAATTAGTAGATCAAGAGCCAGAAGGGAGCAATATAGGTTGCCTGTGTTTGTGCCGTCATGACTGCTCGAATAAAGGAGCACTACGCGACTATTGTTTAGAACGCCAAACAGGTTGTGTATCAAATAGGGCTTGTGGTGACCTCGCAATTAGCCATGAGGGGAAAAATCTTAGTACAGCTAAGCCTTTAATTTTCATTGTTAATGGTGAAAGTACGAGAAACTGCAAACATTGGAGAGGCACTTCGTGCAATTGAGGTAATCATATTTGGAGGGAAGCACTGGTTCATGTGAAATTCACGCTCATGTCGCTCCAGATTATCAAGAATGTATCCCTTACGTGGGATATCACATTCATTCAAGATCAAGGGTGATTGCTCTTAAGGGGAAATATTTCATGTTAGGTTGGCACTAACCTCAAACGCCCCGTAGAGAGCCGCCACCTATGCATATTTATTTCTGGGCAAGCAAGCTCCAGTAATCGCAGACAGCTGGCGTGTTCGCTGGTTACAGAATTATCGGCCGAACCGACTGTAAGATTTTCGGATAGAAACCAATAAAGCATACGATCCTGCTCTGTTTTCTTCACGGGAGAAATATCTTGATTGTCTTCTGTGGTTCTGGGACTGGCCGACGACTACACAACAAGTTCGAACCTAACAACTAGTCCGTGTGAAGGTATGCATCAAGTGAATGTGCAGGGAAAAAAAAGAAAGAAGCCTGAAACAGTCAAGACGGGCAAGTTCTTCTTGTTATAATTTACAATAAAGAGGCTTGTTCCATAGATCAAGTAACAAAACAAATATCATAATTGTTGGTCTGTCTCATTTTGCTTTTTTGGTGTACTGTGGCAAGCGCGAATAGTACGGGGAGCCAGTCATCTGGGAAACCGACCTGAATACATAATAATTCTGGAGATGCTACGTCACAAACCCCCGACATGATTATCAAGATGCCTCAGTGGAGGGCTCCGGTACAATGTGGTGTTCTTTAACGTGCGCCTAAATACAAATAGACGGGCCCTTAGCGGTTCCCCTCGATCGAAATGCCACGGCTAAGGTTGAACCCCGCGACGTTCGGGTCAGCAGTTGAGTGCCGTAACCACTAGACCACCGAGGCCATAGCTTAGTTCGTCAAATAAGCGAGTGAATTGAAGCAAGCCTATGACAACCTTTGTGGAAGTTACCTCAAGTACGAAGTTGAGCATGCATTAAATGCGCCCACATTTTTTTCTTTTTTTTATTCCGTAGGGTACTTACTGAATGAGCCTAATAGTTTTTGACTATGCATACACCTTCAATGCTGTGTCACCGCGTATGTAGCTAATCTCCTCGGCAGTTCAATGACAAGGATAGAACTCTTGTGCTCACTTAATTTACTGATTCTTCTCTTTTTGCGTTTAATTGTGGGCTACTGTTCCGTAACGGGTATTTTTAAACGTTCCTTTGCCATCTCGGTCGTGCGTGGTTCCTTTTACGCGACCAGTGGGTGCAGAGTCGGCACCACTCACGAGGATATGAAAACCAGAGAAGGAGGCGGCTCGCCGGTGCTCCCCAAGACACACATCGCACGCACGGAGAGCGGCCCGTCTCGTGCCGCTGAGTGACGAACGCGCCCAGTCGGCCAGGCATACCCATCGCTATAGGCGAAATAAAAGGGCCAGAAGCCGCACTTCCCTTTCAGGCCCTGTCGCTCCGTAAAAGCGGGCTGAAAAAAAAAAAAGTACCATCTGAAAAGCGCCCACCGGCAAACGCGCGCGAGCGCGCCAGACCTGCGCGACCTTGAAAAGTGGCCCCCACGTGACGCCGACGTCAGCGGATTCGGCGGAGGACAGCCGCTCGCCCGGAGACAGCACGCGCATGACGTCGCACGCCCGCCAGGCCAATTGCGCCGACCGCCGCCTGCGCACTACCGCTACTTGGAGCCGCTCCAACGCTGGCGGTTCTGCTACTTTGTAGCCCGCGATCGCTACGCCGTCTCGGCGGCGCGGAAAGTTCCGAAGCGGCCCGCAGAACAGCCGTGACTGAGCGTCTTTGAGAGCTAACTCCTCGGGGAGCCCGCTCGAGAACGTCTTTTGTTTTTGTGGAAGAGCTTCTATTGCGAGCTCGCCATGGGCCCCCCTGGGACGGAGCTCAATTCTCGCGATCGTGCGAGATGAGGCTTTCTTCGGCAGATCGCTCTTGCTCCCTCACAATGCCGTGCTTTTGCCCCGCTCGGCCCTTTTCCTCGACGGCTCGCACGGCGCTGACTCGGCGGCGCGTCATAGTCGTCCATTCCTGGAAGCAGAAAAGAATGTTCGCGTCGCGAGCGTTGCAAGTGCCCTGCAACCTGCTTCAAGCAACTAGTGCACTCGTTCGCGCGGGCCCCGTAGAAAGCCGGGACGCGTTCGGGCTTCCTACGGGGCTACACCCCCGGTTTGCTTAGCAGGAGTGGCTGAATATTTTCAGCTGACCTCGCTTCGGAACAAGCGATACATTATGTTGTCTCTGCCTGTGTGGCTGACCTTCTTCAGGATATGTAAACTGCAGCTTTTCTCTGCGCAGCATATGCCCTGTTGACGGGGTTGATGTGGACCACCTTGTCAAACTTCACGGAAAATATAACAAAATCGGTCTCCACACTCCTCACCATGACTTGACTGGAACTGGAAAAAATAATTGGCACATACACATGCAGACGGTCCGAATTAAAGTGTTGGGGGAAAGCTTGCGCAAAAAAAAAAAAAAAAGCAGCGCTGTTAGCCCAGCGGATCGACGGCAGCCTATTCATTCTCATTCAGAAAGATAAGCTCAGACACACGGGGAAAAGAAAGTGCTGTTCTTTCTGAATGAGTACTATAAAGCAGCCAGCCCAAACCAAAGTACTTCTATCCATTCTGCCAGCCGAATGATTAATCCCACCCACTATGAATTTTCGTTGTTATTAAAACCATGAAAATTGGTTAACTGCACCGATAACCCCAAGGGCGTTACTATAAAAAGTATTGCGGGCCTTGTGATCACCATCTGATGGGAGTCAATGAGCTAATCAAATTATCAAAGTCCCATTACTGCTTCTGATCAAGGCCCAGGGGCCATGCGCTGCCGTATCGACTGGCCGCTGTCTTCGCCTGCATACCGTCATTCTCTTTGTCACACCAATATACACTACTACTCACCACCACCGTTATTGACAGCCAAGTTAATTGCTGTTCTGCCACGGTAGAACGAGAAATCTGTCTAGTCATGACTCTTATGTACCCGTGAATTCATACATGCATTCTTTTTCTTTCTAACTTCACAGAGAATTATTCATTACAAAAAAAGTACCTGTTTTTCCTGCACGCAACATATTTGTGAGCACTTTATGATTGAAGGCGGCGTACAATAGTTGCTAGAGTTTTACGAGCCAAAACCGCCAAATGATTGACACACACCATGAGGGCTCAGGAAATTTTTCCCACCTAGGATCATGAAATCACATGACCGTGTCCTTCTATGAACGAAGTTCTAGTTACAGCGAGGTATAAGTTATTATTGCAGGTTCTTGGTGTGATAGTGTAACTCAAGTCAACTGTCTGTGCGCTATTGATACCTCACTCATGCCAGCCATTACTACTCTTCTCGAAATGATTGTGCTTCTTTTATTTTTACGTTACTAGATTTACCGGATTATTCATGCCTTGTTGCACATTAGCAGGCTTAAACGAATCGAATAGAAGCATGTGGTTAACATTCACGGAAAGTGGGATTGTCTCGCGCTTTCAAGTAATTGGACAAGAAATAAATGAAATATTACCGTACATGACTTTTTTTTTCCTCGTGAGATGGAATAGGAGCGAAACTCATCGTGGTATGTGGATTAGGGGCTTATGTGTTGCACTGCTATGTTCAAGGGCACGGGTTTGATTCTAGGTGAACCTTAAAGAAAGCCACATGGTGTAAATTATTCGGTAGTCCAGTCCGGTGTGCTTCATAATCAAAGTTCCGGCACGAAAACCCTTACAACTTAAGTGTAACACGGTTGGATGATCCTTCTGTGCAACCTAACAGCTTGTCCGGGACTCACAGTAGATTCAGAGAATAACGACGACATAGCCTCCCTGTTTCTCGGCCCTAACTGAACACAACACTCACAAGCATGGGCCGGTTAAACGCTGTTGGTCAATCGGTTAAAAACTGAAAGCTCAACGGCCTTTGTGGACTTCCGGCTCGCAAATATTTTTCCATACCAACGCGCACACGCAAGACGCAGCTCCGCTATTTGTTTGGTCCTCCGCGTACTTTATATACGCAACGCTGAAGAACAACAAACGAGCTTTTTATCCGCTTGTTATGAAATGGGTATAGTGGCAGAGTGCCCAAGTCAACGGGTGATTATGAAATGTACGGCATACCGAGGTATTCTTGCAAGAAACAGCTATGCCATGCATCAGGCGCAGCACCCGCTGGTTCGTTTCACTGCTATAAGAATAGAGACGCAGTATAACTTCTGAGGCTGATGCTACTCGTTCCGGAACTAACATAACACGCGAACTTAGATTCGTAAAATTAGTAAACTTTGTTGAAACCGATATAAAAGGAGCACACGTGTTTGTTGAAGACTGCGTGTGGTATAAATGTACGGTCTGCCCTGGTGTTGTTCACTTTTTGCGCAAGCATCCCTTTGTAAAAAAAGCGAAGGATTGAGGAAGTTTACATGTTTAAAATGAGCCTTTTGAGGTGCGCTTATGCCGTAAGCCGGAGGCTCAGGCCCTAACCTTGACCACATGGGGATATTCGATGTGCGCAACCATTAAGATATATTCCGGCGGAGTTATTTTTTTATTTCATTCTTCTATAATCACTTCCTTTGCCTCTTACTATGCTTATTTCATTCACAATAATTGTTCTTTCTTTTTCGATATATTATTCTGCAAGTCCGACGCACACTGATTTGTTCCCCGCTATCTCTAAATTTATGGGCGTATGCCTGCTCTACTTTATGCAGTCTGGCTTTTCCCCACTTTAGTTTAGGTTGCTTTCATTTTAGACGTTCAAAAACATGCAAGGGGCCACGCAGAAACGCAAGAAATTCCACCTAAATTCCGTAACCTTCGTTTTCGCAACATGCAACTCAAATAATGCTTGTAGTAATTCAGTCCCCTGGTGGCACGGAAGATTTATCTTCATTCTTCTCCTCCGTACACCTTTCCTCAGCAACTAAGCTTGCCCTACATTTTGAGACCCGTTCGATCTCTTCTTCAGGGGACAACTTCAGAGTCACCCCTTGAAGGAGAGACCAAATGGGTCGCGAAACGTAGGGCCAGCTTTTAATTTTTTTAAAATAAAAACTATAGACTGAAAGTGGCTGGAAAGTTTCTTTGATTCGTATAATTTTTACCCAGCCAGACAGATCTATGTCAAATATGTTTACTTAGAAAGCCATTCAGTTGTTTATGAGCGATTTCTTTATTATTTTTATTTTTTGTTCTAACAAGCATTTAGCGGACAGCTCATCGATGATTCGCTTCTTGTATTGTGCAGATGTGTTCGCATCTTACAGTGCCTTTTGCACCTGCATTAGAACAAGATAACAAATGGCCTCTGTGGGCAGAGTGGTCAAAAGAGCACGAGGTAGAAACCAAGGCGCCACACATTTAGCCTATGAGCTCATCATGCCATGGTAATACCTGTCGAAGTCGCACAATAAACGCCGAACCCCATAAGCACGAAACTACACGTGAAACAGGGTGTTCGCGCGACGTGTCGCGTGGTAGTTTTCGAGCGATCGCTCGGTTTTTCTTATTGGAAACCATCGCCCCATCGCATGGAAGTGCTGTGCTCAAAGCGCTGGAACAGGATGTACTACATGACAGACGTACTGCCGGTTCTCTCCATGTGCCGCGATACCACCACCTCCTCTCATGCACCCCTCCGCCCGAGTCACGTGTGCACAACGAAGTAATAACGTAATGTTTATGCACTTTCATATAACAGAAGTTCTGCACAGCAACAATAAACGCCTTCCGTTGTATTGAACAAGACATTTTATTTTTACGTTGCTTATTGCCAACTACATGGCATTTTTGTTACGAGTAGACGGCCTCATGCCAGCAACAGTGGAGTTGGCTCGCCTAAGCCACCGCGTGAATGAAGTTTGCCTGTGCAAGCGACTGTTCACGCGAAGGCAATCGCTAGTCGCTGTCGTGAGCATTTTTGCGGTTATGGGGTTCTGGCCTTAAATTCACAAAGCGACCGGTCACAAATAGTCTCAGAGGCTCGCTTTTGTTCCTGAAGCGACTGTTTTAGTTCTCTGCTTGATTGTGCGGTCACGCAAGTGGTACTAAGCGGGTCATAACAGTCGTTTTCACATAAAACTTGAACTTTTAGCACTTCGTTGCACTACGAAATTTGTCTTTTTCGCGGTGGTGTGACCTACGAGAGTTTGCGGTGTGATAGAACCTGGTGTGTGTCTCGGTACCCCCCCCCCCCTCCTTCCCCCGCTTTATTTTTTTCAGTGAGCAGTACCACTTTCTGCCCTTTAAGACAAACTTACCCAAGAATTTTTACATACACTTTAAAAACTAAGGGAGTGCTGGGAATTCTCTTTGGGAGAGTACGTGCATCCTCACGAAAAAAAAAAATAGCAGAACTTGGGCCGAAATCGGAATTTTTAATTGTTTTTGACGGATTTCCTGATGCGCAGATTGTAAGGATGGCTGAATAAGCATTACGACAAAAAGAAAGTTAAGTGTGAAAAAAAAATATATTGGAGTGAGACCCAAACTTTTGACCTCCAGACACACTGCAGATAGCGAGTCTGACACGCTAACCACTACACCACAGTAAGCGTTTATTTTTTATGTCATAAATATAACGTTGAAAATATATCTGCCTTTTTTTGTTTAGACACGTCGATTTGAGTGTCGCCGCGCTTCTGAAAACCAGCCAGACTGTCTTTACTGTGTTTGTTTTGTTTATTCGTGAGGTCAAAACACCTATGCGACATGTTTTTTGCAGTATAGAAAAAGGAATATTAGCCCAACCTATTAAATGAACGTCATTTACACTGACTCGCTAAGTGGTTAGTCATTTCTGTCTACGAAGAATCATGTTTATGAAGTGTACATTTAACATTTTAGTTTTATGGTACCCTCTTGGACATATCTCTGGTCATTCTTGTTCGCGTTCTACGACTGAAGCCACCATACTTCACTGTAGCCGTGCCGTACGTTAGGCTTACGGCGCCATCGCCCGTGTGCGATGGTCGTAGCGAAAAACATGAACGTATATATAAGGAGAATGTCATAGCTATTCACGTTGAGTTTAGATCGTGACCAATTGAATGAGATAGTATTCGCTTATTTCACTACGCAGATCCGAGAGTTAAAACGAGGATACTAAGAGTTCTGAGGACGTCACAGTGCGCTGAAATCCACTGGCGTGCGTTGGAAGCGCTGTTCCTTTTGTTAAACGTCTCTATCGTCTCAATAGATGAATACAGTGGTTTTACTGCATATATATGTGGTTATTAGGTAGTGCTAATCACTCGCGGTGTGCCTACGCATGTACAAGTTATCAAGAACAGGAGTATAATCACGTTTTGCTATCTCATGCCTGAAGAGTATATGGGCATTAAACACTCTCTCAAAAAGAGTAAGAGTAGAAAGCTGTTTCACTCTCTCGTTTCATACAGAGTGAAAATGAATTTGACTTATCTATCTGCTTCATAGAGAGTGAAAATTAATTTCACTCTATCTGATGTTTTGAAAGAGTAGAAGAACACTCTGAAGAGTAACTTGGCCTAGTTACTCCTGCGACACCCTCCGCAGTTTTTAGAGTGCAGGTGCGTTGCGAAGCGCAGCAATTTTCCCTATGCGCACTGATGCCGTATAATTTTTCGTCGAGTGGTGCAAGACTAATTTAAGCTATACTTAGTTAAAGGAGAGCACAGTTCAACAAAGCTCCATTGCGATGCAGAATTGTTCTGAATCGAACAAAGTGTGCATAAAGTGTGTCTAATTTATTAACGCATCGTTTCGCTAGCTAACGTTAAAAAAGAGAATTAGAAAATGAAATCAGGCCTAGGGAGTTTATTCTGGCCTAGGGAGTTTAAACAATAATAAAGTAAGTCGGCTTCGTGTTTAATATTCAGGTATGAGGCTCTGTCTTCAGCATTTTTTATCCTGATTAATCTACCCGAAAGTGGCAGAAAAAATGCGGGAGTAATTTTGTTGAGGTCGCGTGGTTACGTCCAGCATCGTATAAATCACCATACCTGAATGGGGTAATAAAAAAAACTAATTAGTTGCTGGTCAAAGCAAAGTTTGCTTCGCACTCTCGCCTATTTCTCACCTTCTGGCTGCTGCCTGTCGCTGGGTTACTTCTTTGCACGATTGGCTGGTAGCCGGCTATATATATATATATATATATATATATATATATATATATATATATATATATATATATATATATATATATATATATATATATATATATATATATATATATATATATATATATATATATATATATATATATATATATATATGTGTGTGTGTGTGTATGTATGTATATGTAAAGGGCTCTTTGGTCTTTTTAAAGGCGGAATGCACAAAAAAAAGTTGCACATGTCCGGGCAAGGGCAAGGAGGGGAACTTTCCGCATAGTGGAGTAAAGCGCCCGTTTTTTGGAGTAACTGCAGGGATGTTCACACCGTGTGTAAATGGCCCAACGGTGTCTATAGAAGCCTGTTTTTTTTTTTCTTCTGGGCGGTGCCTTAGCGTGGTTCGGTGTAGTGGTTAGTGTACGCGCATGCTGACTGAGTGGCCGTGAGTTCGAATCCCGTGTGCTAGCTGCAAGTTTTTCGAAATTTATTTTTGAATGCGATGCTTGCACATCGATTGTACATCTAATCAAACTCCAGTACATACTTCAAAAGACTGAGCAAGCCAACAATCACCTTATTTTTTTCTTTTGCTAACAGTTGCTCATTTGATGAGTAACCACGAGAGCGTGGTCGCTCCTTCGCAGTTACTTTCAAAATCATGCAATGGGTGTGGCAAGTTGGTACTCTATTGGAGCAACCTATATACCCCTTTTCCTCCTTTACTTCTTAGAGTACAGTAAAGGCGGCAACCAAGTTCAGCAATATGTGGCTGATGAGGTGACGCAATGATATGTTGTCTTTTTTAACGAAAGTTTGTTTTAAGGGAAATAAAGTTTTTTCATTCCATTCCATTCCATTGTTTTAAGGGAGGACATGAACCATGAAGCTAGGAACTTTCTGTTAAAGTGCATGTTTGATTTTATTACAGGTGCCGCACGTGACACTTTGGGCCATGCGCTCGCCGCACAGCCACAACGCACGTGCCAGCACACCTGCCCCACCCAAGCGGAGGGTGAAAGTGCGTCGCCAATTGGCTTATTTGTCCCCCGCTTGCGTGCGGCTGGGGTCCCGACACTTGCGTTGTGGCTGTGCGGAAGCTCATGTAAAGGCTCTCAGGGAGGATATCCCGCAATACCAGTGGTAATACATAGCAATAAAAATTTATGCCTGGCAGCAATGACGGCAGAACTAATAAATAACTAGCATAAACGACTGAAAAAATAACACCATCTCCCGCCGAAGGTAATTATGTGTAGATGCAAAGCAGCGGGTGCTAACGTTTACACTGGCGGTGGCATTGACGCTGGCGCTCATCGCAGCGTTGCACAGCAGAGGAACCTCAGGAGGCGCAACGCACGCAGTGCTTGACCAGTGTTTCCTACTGGAACATGCCAATCGCTGATAATGGGCAATGAGAGGCACAAGACTCGGATTGAACGCAGAGACCCGCAGTCCGCTTTTAGTTAACGCGCATGCGGCGAATTTTTATTGTTCAACAACGCACATGAGAAATCTTCCACCGGCACTTCCTTGGAGGTTAAAATCCAGTGCCATATATACGGGGTGGCCAGTGAGTGGTTGTGCAGTGCGAACAGTACGTTTTTTCAGTCAAGAAACTCGCTATCAAGCGCTGACTGCGTCGGCGTTCGTGGTCAGAGAGGGAGGGAGACGCGCATGCTCTATGAGGGTGTAAACGCCGCGGGGAAGAATGCCTAGAGGAGAGAGAAGGGGGAGCGAGTGTAGACTAGTACTTCATACGAAAAAGGCCCATACCTAAATTATACAAGGACGCAAATAGGGTGGAAGTTTCTGGCAACTGCCACAAAGTAGGGTACAATGTCTTCCTACTATTCAGGAAGGAGGAAATAGGACACAATAATAACTTGTGGGGCTGAACGTCCCAAAACTGCGATATGATTATGAGGGTCGCCGTAAGGGAGGGCTCCGGCCATTCGAACGACCTGGAGATCTTTAACGCGCACTGCAATATAAGTACATGGGTCTCATGCATTTTCACCTCTATTGAAAATGCGACCGCAGCTGCCGGGATTCGATCCCGTGACCTGAGAGTCGGCACCGTAACCACTAGACCATCAAGGCGCGTGAGCATTTAAAGTTAGTAAAACAGTAAAAAAATAGTTTGATGGCAGGCGGCACAGACAAAACCAAAGAAATGGCGTATTCGTCAGTAGAAATGGAATAGGCACGAAGGGAGGAAGAAAAGCGAGAAGTGTTCGTGAACGGTAGGCTAAATGAGTTTATTGATTGAATTGAAAAATTGACAACGCTTGATTATTTATTATCTCGGTCCTTCAAAAGTCCTACGTAACTGGTTTGCACAACTTGTAAAGATGTCAACTATAACTGAAAAAATTTTATTGGAGGTATGACGAAATGTACATGATTCGACAAATATAGCAAGCTTAATAGCGGGATAAATTCCATTTCCCGCCACGAAATGGAGGGAATCGGGTTGTAAGTGCGCCTTTTTTGAATTCAACCATTAAGTGTTTAGGCCGTTTCAAGAAATGTGTCCAATATTTCTTATAAATCAGCAAAAAGCACTACATGCTCGCTGTCTTCACAGTTGCTTTTTCTGTAGAGGCAGGAATCTTAAATGAGTTGGAGACATTATTTGTAACAGTAATTAGAAAGTGAAATTTACTTTTATTTTTGGCGTTAGGCAGTTAAGTCAAACGCGCGAATTGAAATGCTTCATGCGAAAAACCTATTGCCGCTTTGAGCTTTCGGAAAAGCGGCTTCTAGTAATAATTGCAAATTAATGAAGTTTTCCGGAATTTTACAGTGAAACCGAAACTAAACTACCGATGAGCGGAACAAGCAGACGACTATACAATGCCGTCGCTGTTCAAAACAGCGGTTACACGGGTGCAGTTCTTCCCCTTTCGTTAACGAATGTGTGGTGCGTCATGCGTGCTGTAATTGCAAGCGCAGTCCACACACCTACACAACGAAGTCGGTTCATGGTTGATATAACAAAGAGCTCGCTCAATTCGGATGTTTCAGAAGAAAAAGACAGTACGGTCTTTCGTGTTTCGGTGTCGGTTTCGGCGCACAATTTAGAATTCCATTAATTCGCGGTTACTACAAGAGGCCACTTTTCCAAAATCTCAAAGCGGCAATGGGTTCTTCGCATGAAGGACTTAAATTCTCCTAATACAGTTATCAGTCGAACTTCCCTAATTAAAAAGTAATTAACTTAAGTTTTCTAGTTACTGTTTCAACTGATGCCTCCAACACTCTTAAGATGCCGGCTGGTGTAGAGAAAAAGCAACTGTGAATACTTCGAGCAAATAGCGCCTTTTGCTGATTTTTAAAGAATATTGGACTGATTTATATTGCCTCCCCTCTGTGATTCTAACAACACTGATATTCTTCGTTGTAAATATTGGGACAGACGTATAACGTATTCTTGGTCTCGAAAACTTCATATTAAAAAAATTATTCACAGCGTTTAGAGCAAGAGTTTTATGTATCGACTGACAAATCTGTCTCATTTTCCGAAATTACCTGTTTAAGGGTTGCGGGCTCCTCAAGCTGCGCGTATGTATATTTTTCCTGCAGTCCCAACATCAGAATTTCCCGGACGTGACGGAAAGGTAAACAAATTACAATTCCATGTTCAAGGCCGCGATAGGTCTCGTCGCATCGAGGAGCACTCCCTCTGTAGCAAACAGGCAATCGTCGACGCACCCACGCTTTAATTAATGTTAATTATTATAAATAGCAATTGAAGTATACGGGAATTCACGGCGTTTTATTTTACGCTGCGCTTTTGTTTCGTTGAAAATTTGATTTTTATTTGAAGCTTATTCAACAACAATAATAATAATAATAATAATAATAATAATAATAATAATAATAATAATAATAATAATAATAATAATAATAATAATAATAATAATAATAATAATAATAATAATAATAATAATAATAATAATAAATTCATTTATTATGAGCATATTACGTGCACCTATTCCCTGCGAGGACTTTACCAAGGTCTTCTGCACCCTTGTACGGTCGCTGCAAAACACTGTTGACCGGTTCTCCAGTAAGACATGTGCTTCCAATTCGCCAGCTAATCTTGCTCACTATTTTCAACCACAGGTACCAGAAGTGAAAGGGCAAAAAGAAAAATAATATAGCCGTTAATATGGCGACAAGGCTGTCACAACTTCCGTGCCAATTATCGAGAAAGCATCGCGAAAGTACATTCATCGACATTCAATGAGAATGTGTATTAAGTTATGCAAAGCCTCGAAATGGGAGGGCGTAAAATGTTCGAGCCCAGAGCAATGACGAGATAAACTGAAAAGTATAAAAGGTATTCTTATGTGAATGTGTGTTTATGAGTTTTTTAAAGCATTCTTTAAGCCGGATAACCTTCGTGTTTATTGTGCAATGTAAAACTGATTTCAAAAATTCAGAAAATAATGTTATTGTCTAATACCATAATTTGCTATTTTTCGAGGAACAATATATCAGGAAAAATCACGCAGAATCATGTGTGTTGCAGCGGGCTCGAGGAAATTCACTTTCCCTCAACAGCTCAGCACAAGACAAATAGGCGCTGATTCGAAGTTAGGTATATGTTTAACGCCTCCAATGAGTTAACAAGGTTTGCATATACTGCGCACTTTTCCGAATATTCTGCAATGGACATCTTACTTTACTGCAATTAAAAAAGTCCGCCAGCGCCTTAACTTCAATCAAATGAACTGTAATATTTTCATTTATTATTATTTATCTATTTATTTATTTATCATAAATGATTAATAATCAAACTGACGTCTACTGCGGTGCTCCGCGACAAGAAAAGAAGCCTTCGTACTGGTGCATTTGAACGACGCAGATGTTGCAGGAAAAACAACGCGAGGCCGACGGATCAGTCGTAACAAATATGGGCTGGCGTAAAAAGTTGAAATAACCTACGACAACATAACTTAAATTTTTACGTATAGAGCATGGGGAATGCGATTTTTTAAATGACGTACACAACAAAGCTCGCCGAATAAGGGTTCTTATGCGCAGTAGTTGGTTAATGCACATTGTGGTGGAACAGCTCAATTACGCGACATTCTCCTGTGTGTCTCGATTTGCCCGGTGTTTTGCGCTGTCCTGCCGTGGTGCTCATAGAACAATTTGTTTCACATATCTAACGCGTGAAGAGTAGCATAGAGTTTCCTCGTAGTATGCGGTGGTACCTTCTTCAGGGGCGAAGAACTAGAGGTCGTTCATTCACGGTGTCAGCTGTCACGGTACCAGCACCGGGTAAATCGAGAACCGTGTATATAGATAACTCTTGCTGCAGGCGTAAACATGTTTGTGATTGATTATGAAGCTTCCAATAAAAACCATATAACGCACTCAAAACACTCCTGAAATATTTCAATAAAAATTAAATCAAATACTAATTAGAAGTATTGTGTTAAAATATATCATGGTAAATGATATGAATATTAGTTGAAAGCCCAAACTGCAGCAATTCAGGGATAGTTATTCATGTGAACAGGTCAGCAAAACTTCTGGAGCTCACTCGTACTCACAAACGAAATGTTTTTTAAGCCACACTCACTCAAGCTCAAGCTCACGAAAACTTTCTTCAACAGGACACACTCGCTCTCAAATTCACCAAAATTATACTCACCTGGACTCACTTAGACAAACGCCTCAGGGCGAGTCTGGTGGAGCCCGAGCGAGTTTCAGTCCGTTCGCATAAAATCAGTTTCTTCGACCGTGGTGTCAATGCTCTTTTGACACCAATATCTCACGTAATCGGTGCTCTTCTTGCTGCCGTTTGACATTGTATCTTCAAAAACGAGTTCGAGTGATTTCACACCAGTCTGGTCGTTGTTCTTGGATGAGATAACAGCATAAGATATAATGATCAAGAAATTCCCAAGCATAGTTCATGGTTAGAGGAGATTAGGGCACACCCCTACGTAATTCACGCCTCTAATTAATAAATATTGAAATGGTGTATGAATGACACTGCTTTGAATACCTGTGAGTCATCATCATCATCATCATCATCATCATCATCATCATCATAAGCCTGACTACATCCACTGCAGGACAAAGGCCTCTCCCATGTTCCGCCAGTTAACCCGGTCCTGTGCTTGCTGCTGCCAATTTATACCCGTGAACTTCTTAATCTCATCTGCCCATCTAACCTTCTGTTTCCCTCTAACCCGCTTCCCTTCTCTGGGAATCCAGTTAGTTCCCCTTAATGACCAGCGGTTATCCTGTCTACGCGCTACATGCCCGGCCCATGTCCATTTCCTCTTCTTTATTTCAACTATGATCTCCTTAACCCCCGTTTGTCCCCTAATCGACTCTGCTCTCTTCTTGTCTCTTAAGGTTACACCTACCATTTTTCTTTCCATTGCTCGCTGCGTCGTCCTCAATTTAAGCTGAACCCTCTTTGTAAGTCTCCAGGTTTCTGCTCCGTAGCTAAGTACCGGCAAGATACAGCTGTTATATACCTTCCTCTTGAGGGATAGTGGCAATCTACTTGTCATACTTTGAGAGTGCTTGCCGAATGTGCTCCACCCCATTCTTATTCTTCTAGTTACTTCAATCTCGTGGTTAGGCTCTGCGGTTATTACCTGCCCTAAGTAGACATTGTCTTTTACAACTCCAAGTGCACTATTACCTATCTCGAAGCGCTGCTCCTTTCCGAGGTTGTTGTACATTACTTTCGTTTACTGCAGATTAATTTTAAGACCCACCTTTCTGCTCTCCTTGTCTAACTCCGTAATCATGAGTTGCAATATTCGTCCCCTGAGTTACTCAGCAATGCAATGTCGTCGGCGAAGCGCAGGTTACTAAGGTATTCTCCATTAACTCTTATCCCTAACTGTTCCCATTCTAGGCTTCTGAAAACCTCCTGTAAGCACGCGGTAAATAGCATTGGGGAGATTTTGTCCCCCTGCCTTACACCCTTCTTGATTGGTATTCTGTTGCTTTCTTTATGAAGCACTATGGTAGCAGTTGATCCCCTGTAGATTTCTTCCAGAATGTTTATATATACTTCATCTACGCCCTGATTCTGCAGTGTCTGCATGACGGCTGATATTTCTACTGAATCAAATGCCTTCTCGTAATCTATGAAGGCTATGTATAGTGGTTGCTTATACTCTGAGCATTTCTCTATTACCTGATTGATAGTATGAATGTGGTCAATTGTTGAGTAGCCTGTTCGAAATCCTGCTTGTTCCTTTGGTTGATTGAATTCTAATGTTTTCTTTACTCTGTTAGCAATTACCTTGGTATATAGCTTGTATACTACAGAGAGCAAGCTGATCGGCCTGTAATTCTTCAAGTCCTTGTCATCTCCTTTCTTATGTATTAAGATGATGTTAGCGTTCTTCCAAGACTCTGGTACTCTTCCCGTCAGGAGACACCTCGTAAACAGGGTGGCTAGTTTTTCTAACACAATCTGTCCTCCATCTTTCAGCAGATCTGATGTTACCTGATCCTCACCAGCAGCTTTGCCTCTTTGCATGCTCTCCAAAGCTTTTCTGACTTCTTCTATCATTACTGGTGGGGTGTCATCTGGGTTACTGCTAGTTCTTATAGTATTAAGGTCGTGGTTGTCTTGGCTACTGTACATATCTCTGTAAAACTCTTCCACTATTTTAACTATCCCATCCATATTGGTAGTTATTTTGCCCTCTTTGTCCCTTAGTGCATACATCCGACTTTTGCCTATCCCAAGTTTCCTCTTTACTGCTTTGACGCTTCCTCCGTTTTCAGAGCGTGTTCAATTCTCTCCATGTTATACCTTCTTACATCGCATACCTTACGTCTATTAATCAACTTCGAAAGCTCTGCCAGTTCTATTTTGTCTGTTGTACTTGACACTTTCATAATTTGACGCTTCTTAATTAGGTTCTTCGTTTCCTGGGAAAGCTTGCCAGTGTCCTGTCCAACTGCCCTGCCTCCAACTTCCACTGCACACTCTTTAATTATACTCGTCAGATTATCATTCATTGTATCTACGCTAAGGTTGGTTTTCTCACTAAGAGCCGAGTACCTGTTCTGCAGCGACACTCTGACTTCCTGTACTTTCCGTCTCAGTGCTAGCTCATTGATTAGCTTCTTGCGTATCAGTTTCTGTCGTTCCTTCTTCAAGTCTAGGCGAATTCGAGACCGTATTATTCTATGGTCACTGCATCTTACCTTGCCAACCACTTCCACATCCTGCACGTTGCCTGGATGGGCACTCATTATAAAGTCTATTTCGTTCTTATTTTCGCCATTAGGGCTCCTCCATGTCCACTTGCGGTTTTCTCGTTTTCGGTAGAAGGTATTCAAAATCCGTAAAATATTGCGTTCTGCGAATTCTACTAGTAGCTCTCCTCTGGCGTTTCTAGTACCGATGCCGTAATCTCCTCCTGCCTGGTCTCCAGCCTGCTTCTTTCCTATCTTTGCATTAAAGTCACCCATCACTATAGTATACTGTGTTTTTACCTTACTCATTGCCGATTCCACGTCTTCACAGAAGCTTTCAACTGAAGCGTCATCATGGCTGGATGTATACGCGCGTAAGCCTGTACTACCTTCATCTTGTATCTTTTATTCAGTTTAATTACGATACCTACAAACCACTCTTTCATTAATGCTATAGTATTCCTCTATGTTGCCAACTATGTTTCTGTGAATTAGGAACCCCACTCCCAGTTCTCTTCTGTCTGCCAAGCCCCGATAGCAAAGGCCGTGCCCATTCTGTAGCACCGTATAGGCCTCATCTGTCCTCCTAACTTCACTGAGCCCTATTATATCCCATTTAACACCCTCTTGCTCCTCGAATAGTACAGCTAGACTTTCCTCACTAGATAAGGTTCTAGCGTTAAACGTTGCCAAGTTCAGGTTCCAATGGCGGCCTGTCCGGATCCAGATATTCTTAGCACCCTGTGCTGCGTTGCAGATCTGACCGCCGCCGTGGTCAGTTGCTTCGCAGCTGCTGGGGACTGAGGGCCGTGAGTTATTTGACGTATGCACGTGGGAGGTAGTGGCCAGATACTGCACCAGGGTGGCCAATCCTTCTCTGGTGAGGGAGTGCGTTCCCGGCGGTGGTTACCAGTGAGGCCGCACCCCAGGCCTCTTAATGCAGTTCCATCAACACGCGGATATTTTTTAAATCCGGTTGGGAACTTCGCGGCACCGGGATTTGAACCACGGACATAACCTCTAAATAATTGTTCCAGCTTGAAGTTCGTTAAAATAACCAGCTAAATTATAAATAAAACAATAGAGAAGAAATTGCAGCTGTTGGGAAGCTGACACACCATAAACTTTTGTTGTTAGCGTGTATGTGTCCACTGTGGCAAGGCGGCATTATATATCCAGTGGCTGCCATGTTGCAGGTTAGTTTAAAATTATCATAAAAGCCTGCAAATAGTTCAGTTTTTTTCTTCTAGTTTATAAGATCTAAAATTTTGGCTCCAGATTCATATTACAAGTTTTAAGCCGAGAATTCGGTTTCGCCATTGCGTGGCGCTATCATCATCAGGCTTCTTCATTAGGTAGCGTTAGCGTTAGTCACACTTCCCGACACCCATGATTGTACCAAATGTACTTCTCTGTGTAATGTGAGTACCGCAAAAGCAGTATTCAACTGCCTATAAAAGCAAGGCGATCTCAGTTGCCAAAAAATATTTTATGCAGCATTTTAGACTTTTAGACCCTGTGGGAATGTGCACAGCAACCGCAAGACAGGGTGCTGTGGGAGGCCATCTCTGACTACGGAGTTTCGGAATAAAGTGCATCAGATGACGATGAACAAGTGGGTGAATTATGCAAATTAGTTCGGTGGATCCCCGCAAGGTGTCGGAAGAGTTAAGAAAGAGTAAATATACAACCACCAGCTTATAGCACGAAGCCACAAGGCAATTCGGCGATCGGCTATTTTTCCTTTCTTAAGTGAGTGAATACTAAATGTTTTTAGTTCCCCTTTTTCTTGGGCTATATTGGAGTGAAAAGTTTTTTTACTTCAATTTGTTAACCCCGAAACAGACGTCGTACTATATGCAGGTTGAAACTAAATGCGAGTTTTAAGATAAGTCTCAAACGAACTGTTGAAGAACAAGAAACATCGTCCTAATGTCACTTATAATTTGTAGAACAGAGTGGTAAATAATCCATTAATGCTAATGTAACTATGGTGCAGTCACTGCCAGAGGACAATAGTATATGTGGAATAGATTTAGACTGTTCCAGCCCACGCTCTCAGAAGGATCAAAGTTAATATACAATAGTAAGTTTCTTTATGGAAATAAGATATATATCAGAAAAAATAGTAAATCCTAATGTAAAAGTATTCCTTCAGCTCCTGATACAAGGCAACTGTTCTCGAAAGCTCTTTGCCAGCACATGAGCCTGTAGGTACCTGAAAGGTCTGATGCAGGCCCACTGTCTGAACTGCCACCAGGCCCTGGATAATTGCAGTATGGAGGTGCATAGCCCACCATGCAATGGCAGTTACCACACCGCGACTGTTGCAAACCCCATTATTGTAACAACACATATAAACTCACCCAAACCGTTGCATTAATCCAGTAGATGTTGCATCTTTTAAGTAAAATGTACGAAACAGGTTCCATCGTACAAGTAAGACAATGAAACATCACTGAAGACTGGTTCACGAACAACAAACGCCCATGTACACACGTGAGTATAAACGTGAATTCATGTAAGGCTGTTGGTGATGCTGAAGATGACCCGATAGTACCTTGTGTCAGCAAAATAAATTGCAACTCGCTTAGACTCACTCAAGAAATATATTTTGTGCTTTAAACTCACTCAGAATCACCAAAATATTCCTGAGCCGAACTCACCCGGAGTTTACACGCACCAAAATTTTCTTCAACCAGACTCACTCGGACTCACACTCACAGCGGGATCTGCGTCTTAGTGAGTTCGAGTGAGTCGACTGATGAGTGATTTCGCCGACCTATATGCCCATGTGTCACACCACAACAAACCACATACAACTATTGGGTGCAGCTCTCACGCCGCCTTCGGGGAGCCTGCTTATTTACCTGCGGATGACATACTTGGCGTATATCAGAGAAGCTTCGCTTGAAGGAAACGAAGAAGACTACGGAACCGCAAAAGAAGCACAGAGAAGCGCTGAAGAGAGCGTTTGACAAACGTCATCATAACACATATATTGCCGTGATAGCCCTAGTTGATATAGTTCTGGTGTGGAAGGGTTATGGCGGTCCTAACACAGGACTTGTGGGTCCATTTAAAGGGGTGAGACTGGCCACAATAGAAGTAGTGCTCCAGACCATTGGGTACACGACGGTGTGTTGGAAATAGCAGCCATTTCCGACGTCTTCCCTTATTTGGAGTGGAGGGATGAAATAAAGGCCGGCAGAGTGTATTGGCTGATACTACGAAAGACAGATTTCATGGAAACGGGGTGAAGACGAAGAAGAAAAATAAGGACATCGTGCTTTGGGTCTATGCCTGGTTGTCGTGAATTGCGACAATAATTGCTTAATAAGTTGATACATGCCTTTATGAAACTGCGTTTGCAAATAGATACCCATGGTGCTCAACGTATGAGCTCGATCATTTTGCTACTACAACTTTTTTCCCTTCCATTGCGCACTACTAAGGTGTTTTAGAGGAACTTGCTTGGCGAGTTGGCGCATGTCTATGTTGGGAACCATTGCACAAACAGACAAACAGAGGAAAAACGAAGTGGATAGAAAGAGCACATGTTTAATTTGTTTGTTATCTGAATATATGTGCATTGTTCACTCATCACAATCTAAAAGAAAGGGGAATGGTAAAGATGAAGACAACTAAGTCAGGCCTGCCTCGCATCAACAAAAGCTGCTCAGAAACTTGGTGTCCGCACAACACCATGTTACAAAAATGTGACTTATATAGCAATCGCGCATTTCCGTTATGTAAAGACCTCCTAATGGCTGACGCCCTAATTTGTCCTTGCTTCTGCTTAAAATCTTGGCTCTTTTTTTTTTTAGTGCATAATGGCTTACATCCCAAGCGGGCAACGAGCGGGAAAGTTCGCCCCTTCTCTTTTTCCAACTAGACAGTTTTAGTTTAGCGGAAATAGCGGGATTAGCAAAACAGTAACCTTAACATAATAGTGGAATTGAAATGAGCATGTACAATAAGCTATAAGACCCACGGGGCATAGCTGAAGCATGCATTTCTCAAGTTCAACGTTATGCTGCACCGACAATCTCTATGTAGACTACGTGAAACGTCGTGGCTGTTTCGGACGGCCGCCTAAAACAGAATTTGGCGTTGATGCTGAAGGATTCACTTCGTTCGCTATAAATGTTGGCCTGAAACGGCGTCGTTTACCTTCAAGCAGCTTCGATGGCCGAATACTAGCTAACTTGGTGGAGTTATCAAGATCACTTCCTACTTCGATCGTTCATAGTGCTGAAGATGGGCATGTTCTCTTACCCATTCATTCACGCAGCGACCTGTTCGGCCCTTATATCATCGTCCCCACTTGAGAGGTATTGAGGTATTTCACATATTCACATACCCTTTTGGTGGCGTATTTCACGAGCGTTATGGTATGCTCTTTACCGCAACCGCTTCGCCAATCTCCCTTCCCGCTGACCCTTTGGCATAAATCAGCAAGCTTTTGTAGTTCAGAAAAGAACGATATGAACACAATGCCTGTTGGCCACTTTTTTCGTGGTATGGGCGACTGTGTATGGTCGACCTTGCACAACCATGCATTTTTTGCGAAGCAGACACTCTGTGCTGCAACCTGTTTTTGTTTTTGCCTTCCTAAGAAGTTCCTGAGCCGCAGCTGTGATGATATTGCCCGGTAAACTGGCTGAAAGCAGTCCGTTAATTAATTACAGAATCTGTCATGCGTGGCAAAATTTAGTAATGGTAAATTTCAAGCACGACCCTGTGATTGGCTCCTTAATTTTCTCAAAATTCGCAGAATTTAAATACTCTTTCTGCACATGCTTTGACAGTGTCTTGTGTATTTCACCGACTGAAAGGAAAAGAAACTAGTTGCATAGAGTCATTCAGAGTGGATCTATTTCAGATCAAGCACAGGCCGTGTAGAAGGCCCACAATATGACGGTAAGGGTAAACTTTACTGTCCCAGAGTGGGAGCTGCCAGAGCCAACCTAAGCGTTGATTTTCAGGACCTGAATAAAGTTTACCATATCATACTCGTGGGGTACATTACCAGAGCATATGATACAAGCCAAACTGCAAGTCAAGACCTAAACACTGCACTGAACCGTTATATGGTATTTTGAACGTAAACATTAGAACCTTGCCTAAAAATGGTGAATATTGGCTACAAATAGTTAATGTACTTACTCACTGAATCAGCTTACGTAAGTCATGGCGCTCTGTTCAAAAACACTACTTTAAAGATCATCCGCATATCTGAACGCAAGTACCCCTTGATAAACAAAGTTGTGACTCAGGGAGTGGTCAGTGGCAGCTAAAAATGTAATAGGTAGGGACGGGGCAACACTATAGAGTGTACATATTTCCCGCCACTGAATGTAAAAGACTTCGTTATACGAGTCAACGATAAATAACTCTATTGAAGACCGAATTACGACAGCCGGGTTTCCTCCTGACGCCTGAACGGGCGCGCTTAATAGAATAAATGGGGGTACTTCTGCGCCTACTGTACGAGGAAATAACAAAATTATGGGTTTGCATTTAATTGGCACTATCCATAAAAGGACGACAGGTTGGACTGTCAGAGCGGGGCCGTCACTAGCGCCGTGCATCTGCTTGAATACTTCGACGTTATCGCCGAAACTAGCCTTGAAGTATTACTTAGAAAATGCCGCTGATGAAATTTAGTAACAGAACCAGGCTTATAACAAAAAATTTTGAGGCCACAGTACTGCAGATATTATACATACAAATGAAAAATGATCATTGACCAATCAGGACTTGTCGAGAAGATAGCTGTGTAAGGCTATTAATACAGGAGTGCACAAGCTAAGGGATGGCTGAATGTGTCAAAATAGGCTGAGGTCGGGCAGCATAAGCAGCACTGATTTGTCGTCCCATTAGTGTGACCAGTGGGCATACGTGTATCATAAAACTAATAAGGCCGATGATCATTTAGCTGTATTAAACTAATCCATGCAGATTTGTAGCAAGAATATCATTTTTATAAGGAACATTCAACTGCAAATTGCTAGTTCTAAAAACTTTGAAATAACTGGGAGGGAGAAGAATCTGCAGATCTTGCACAACATTCATAAAGAGGTTAAGTTAAAAGGTAGGACTAACGTGAGTGAGTTTGCACGAACACGGTAAATTAGAATTATTTAGAGTCGTCGCAAGTCGTTATCAGTGATAAAAGGAGGCTCCATCCAGAAAAAAGTATATTTTTGTTTTGAACTACGCATTACACCACATGACAACTAATGCGAACAAAAAAACACCAAATAATTGTTCGCTAGTGAAGATTGATTGATATGTGGGGTTGAACGTCCCAAAATCACCATTTGATTATGAGAGACGCCGTAGTGGAGGGCTCCGGAAATTTTGACCATTTGGTCGCTAGTGAAGGGAGGCAGCAATTAGAGCACTTAAAGCATTTGCGGGCCTTGAAAAGAAGTACACGTTTTCTGTCGCAACGGCAAGTTTGATCACTATAGGGCCGGATGCCATCCCGGAATCTTATATAAGGCCCAAATAAGTGATTAATTAACATAACATGGTATTTTTGAAGAGAGAAAAGGTTGTGCCAGAGTTAATATATGGACTAAGCATAAAGTGAAACAAAGTAATAAATTAGAAGTAATAAATCTGCTGTAAGTGCGTAACATACACAATTGCACATAATATGCGAACACTTATACAGGTGTCCTGCTTTCATGCTCCTAAGTTTTGAGAGGGCGACGAAATGAGACAAACATAAATTATGAAATAGACAAGTCGTTGTTAGTATTTTGCCAGTAATGCTAGTACATTCATAATTCGTTGATATGATGTGGCAAGCAGTATACATTGTAGTATATTGCCTTATATTTTTTTTCTACTTTCAAATATACAAGGTGCTATATTTGGTTGTAAATAACTGTCCTTTCGAATTTATCTCTCTCTCTCTCTCTCATTTTTATTGCGCCTGTGTATCTGAACTGACACCAAACCATCCTTAATGTAACAACTTCTATTCAATTTCGTTTTAAGCCTGGGGTGCTATTAATGTCCTCATGCGCCCCCCCCCCCTCTCTCTCTTTAATGGGGCATTCCTATCCCGAAGGTTCTATTCTTAAGCACGGAGCATACCGCCAGGTACACGGCCACCCCACTAAACGTTAAGCGTGTTTTTCTCGCGGTGGGCCACTTATTCCTCCTATCTACCTTGTATACTATACTAACTATACGTGAGCGATATCCCCAGTTTACACGATGCCGTTCGTTGCACGCGATGACGACACCGCCGCGCGCTCGCGATGCCACTTAAGATGCGCGTTTTTCCTGCACGTTCTCTGTCGGGCGCGAGCTCGCCCGAACGATCAGCTGCAGCCCATTTCCCTCGCAGATGTCCCAGACAGTCGCGCGAGACGCGACTGTCCTTGACTCGGCGCCGCCGACGTTCAAGAGCACTCGCTTACAGAGCTCGCGTTTTCAGTCTCACATGCGGCGAATGTCTGCATATCCGAGCAGCGCGCCGCGCGTGTTTCCTCGGTGGAAGTTTTCTTTTTTTGTGTTTGTTTATCGGTCTTTCAGCTCTCTTCCAGCCTTTGAAAAAAAAAAAAAAAACGTCGAAACTTCGTTAACCTTGACTGAACAGAGATAACTGGGAGCAATTAGCAAAAAAAAAAGCAGAAAAGGAGAGAAAGAAATCTGTCAACTTTCCGTTTGGTTAGTTAAAATTCTTCGCTAAACTTATTAATGATTCGTTTTAGTGACCACGATGAGATAGACATCCTTGATGGCTAATTCCACTTAAAAATATTCACTCAAAGAACAAGCGAGAAAACAACTTCAGGTAAATTTTGACCAATATTTTCTTTCTTTTTTTGTTTTATAAGTTATGTGGCCGTGATGTGAGGGGTGATTGAGTGGTCGTGCCGAATAAGTCGGCAAGCATCCTGCGCATATATATATTTAAGTTTTCAGTACCTGGCGCCTCCTGGCCTTCCTTGGTAGCTTTTTTTTTCCCAGTTGAATAAGTTCAACATTTACCGAAAAATATGATCCCACGAACATTGTTGCTGCTCATCGACACTATGGGCAGGTCGAGACCGCAAGGTTAAATTGCACTTCGTTATCTCGCTGCCACAGGTTCAAACAGCGCTATTTCAACGTGTGCCCACGCAGATAAAAAAATAAAAAGGCCAGAAAAGTTTGCGAACGCAAGATGAGAACACATCGCAAATACAAAAGCTCGCTCACTCTGCAATAGCGGCTCTTTGAACGATCATTTGCTCACTGTACGTATAGAGCAACACGATACGTGGACCACGAAAACTGTTCTCTCGGGCTGTTGAGCACGTTTCTTCCTGCGCTGACAAGAGCTTCTAATGCGATTTCACGTCACGAGTCCACTTTCTGTCCACTGGGGGACGGGCCTCTCAACGAAATCCCCACTTGCCCTTATCTTGCGTAAGTGGCGACTCCTGCAAATTTCCCAATCTCGTCACACCATCTAATCCATCTGTGACTGCGTTTCTCTTCGCAAGACAGGGAGCCGTTTTCTCTATTAGGCTACAGGCTATCTTCTCTACTGATTACATAACCAGCCTGACCGAGCTTCTCTAATCTCAACTATAATATCAGCTACGCCCCTTTTACCTCAAAACCAGATTGCCCTCTCTGTGTTGCGAAACGTTACACTTATAACATTTCGGGTTACAACACCATGGTGCCATGGTTTCGAATTCTCCCTGGTTTCTTTTTTTTCGCCCTACATTCCCCACAAATGAGTCCTCGTAGAATAAACTGATCCTTTTTTTTGCTTGATAGAAGAGCCAAACTAGACGTTCTAACCTATTTCCATTCGTTTGAGTATCTTTTCGTGATCGCTGTCTTATGTCAGCGTGGTTGGTATTGGCAGAGGACGAATATCGACGAATAGCTTAGAAATACGGAGTCTTGCAGAGCTTAATTTTTCATACTGCCTGTCATTTCAAATCGTTGTTTTCTTGCGGAACTACTGAATATATTCAGTACATTTTTAACACGACTTATTGAATCACCCGGGTGGTTAAAGGCTGGTCGCTTTGCGAAAATGCACGGAGTTGCCGGTTTAATTCTTGACCGAGTGGGTTTCATTCCAATGGCTCTGCAATGGTAGCAAAAAAAAAAGCCTCGACGAAAAAGACCTTAATTTTTTCGAGCTTTTTCGCGGGTGGTAATAAGTCCATACCCTGTAAACTCAAAGTTAATTCAATACGTCATGGCGCAGTTTACAGACACGGACGTTGAGCTTCCCCACCACCATTAAAAAAATACCGCCAGGTCTGCGCGGAACACGCAGAAAAATCATAACTAAATCTGGAAGAGCGGATTTTCTAAAGCCCGGGTTAGACTCTCTTTGGCAGCTAACACAAGTACACGTGCAATGTACCAACTACGCCATAAATTATCAGTAAGAGAGAGAAAATTAAAGAAAGCCACTCAGATCAGTTGGACGTATACGTTTGGTTTGCTACCCTATTGTAGACAAGCGATAATTTGGTCTTAAAAGGAAGATGAAATGGAAATGAATCACTTTGTATAATTGCTCTACCTGTATGCAGTCGCTCTTGAAGTCTGTCGACTTAAGGAGCCGTATTCATAAATGCACATGCACACTTATTTGCTTGCCAATAAACTACAGATAGTTGAGCCAAAATGAACGGTGTGTGCAAGGTCGCATGTAGGAAACAAGCGACCCGGCTAAGCTACTGAACACTGTCATCGGCTGATTCAGGTATGTACAGAAGATTTTTTCCGGTCGCAAGAAAACATGAAATGACACGTATTCACCCCGGCTTTCATCATTTCAGTTCTTTCAATGCTCTTCAAGCATTGTGTTTGTTCAACGATTTCCACGCGTGCGGCAACGTATATACTACATCCGCTTTCAAAACAATTCATGTACATTATATGAACTCATACTTCTAGACATCACTACAACAACTACGTTCAACGCAGGCCCCAAACTTGCTACGGCCTGATAACAGACTGGAATAAACGGAAAAAAAAAAAGCAACACACTTCTTAGTTGTGCCGTGTATAAGAAAACTATATATACGTACGGGCTCTACTGATGGTGATTTGTGACACCAGCCTATATTCCATACAACTATGATGTTGATGGGATGGCCAACTCTAATGTAGCTTACCTTCCTAGGTACTTGTTTTCATAATTAATTAAAAAATAAATTGCATTCATAAACTAGCATTCTCGAATGAGTTAAATTCTTTGAAAAGGCGGTGCCCAATCTAGTGCTAGCACATATAATTAATATTTTCGAGATTATTCAAGGGACACTGCTACTATGTTGGTTAACTGTGTGGGGGTAATAGGGCTAAAGAAACAGAAACAAAGCAATCCCGAATCATATGCCTCATTTTAGCGTTCGTGGAATTTGGGTCGCTGTGGATGTGTAAACTGCACAACGACTCGAACCGCTATGCGAGGGGCAAATGTATTGGAGCATGCAGTGCGCACAGTCTACTTCGGCCAGCGCAGCGTTCACAAGTAGTCGTGTTCTTTGAGGCGACCATTTTGACACGTAGACGATGGTCAGCTATTCTCGTGAAATACTGCGAAAGCGCCGACAGTGATAGTGTCAGAAATGCAGCCTCGGATTTCACACTGATCGGATGCGCAGCTCTATGTGGCTTCTGACGGGGTTGAACGTCCCAAAACCACGATATGATTATGAAGGACGCCATAGTAGTGGGCTGCAGAAATTTAGACCACCTGGGTTTCTTTTACGAGCACCTAAATCTGAGTAAACAGGCCTCAAGCTCTTTGGACTCCATCAAAAATGTGGACAACGCGGCAGGTATTCCATCGTGCGACCTTCTGTTCAGCAGTCGCGCAGAGTGACCTCTACAAAACACCATTATTCGTGACGTCCTGTCATCGTGAGATCATATCGCGAGTGAGAAACTGTAGAGTAAGCAGCTCGTCACTATATTGTCCTTCAGGGCCCCCGACTCGGGCTGGTCACGGCAATAAAGCCCCGGAATGGATGGGGCGGCGGCCCAGTTGAGGTGACGCCCCCTCCGAGAAAGAACAGCTGTTAGCAACAGCAAGCGGCCTCCACAAGCAGCCTCAGTTAGTTTGCTTTTCTTTTTCACCCTTTACACTGCAGGTAAGTGGCCAAAATAAAGCTTATTTCCTCGCACTCCTCGCACCGTTGTCGGCTCGTGTGATAGAAGAGACCCGTCTATAGATAGCAAAGGGCGAAAACGCGCCTTTTCGAGGAAAGTTGCAGCGCGTTCGTATCATTGCGTTCTAACTAAGTTGCCGACGTAAGGGTTTCCGCGGAAGTGAAAAAACCAAAGCTGAAGTTTCCTTCGGCTCATTGTTTATGACGGCTCTGGGCGTGATACATCTGCCTCACTTAGTTCACTCAGTGCTTTTCATGCGAAAGATTCGCTTACACCTATACAATCTTGCCAGCCAGCCACCGGAAAGAGTTTTTATTCTCATTTGTCCATAACTTAATTGGCCGTCCAATGAAGTTTGCCTTCGTCAATATGTATGGGTTACGCGTCAATGTTCAAAGCGTGATTTTGGTGCAACGGCGTTTCTAAGCGGTTATCACGTAAATTAAACCTCGTAAACGAAGTTTCAGAAAGCTAAAGTTTGATTGATTATCTGCCAGCAAATGACAAGACATGGAGCCAACACGCATTGTTTAAATATGGAGTTTTATTCAACGTGTCCTATTACAAGCAGCCGCACCACTGATTCTTGCAATTTCAAGTTTACCCTTCCCTTAATTAAGGATGCGCATATTACTTTTAACGATGACCTGACATATAACTATTCCAACAGTTCAATTCTCATTGATGGCAAATTAGCTTTCGGGTTTTTCGTGGCTTCGATTTCTTCTGCATCATGTGCGTCGATCTTGAACTCTACATGATATGGCAGACGCCTCCGCTGCACTGACACGCATCGACAAGTTTTTAGTACATGACAGTAGTGGGCGCTGATTGTCTGCCAAGTCTCATCTCAACATTTGCAGTCTTCTTTTTTTATTTTTACTTACTTCGTTGTACACTACATTTCTATGCTTCGCTGTCCTGACACTACATGGGGCCCTGTGAATATGTCTGGCAAGGTCAGCTAGTCCGATGTGAGTTCATACGCTCCGCTTACTGATCTGACAAATCAGAAACTCGTTGTACAAGTGGCCACGAGACTAGACAAAAACGTGTACCATTGAATAGAGTGGCGTTCCTGGCGTCGTGTTCGTTAAGCAACGCCAGACAAACAGCAGAAAGTTACCACTTGCAAAGCGTGCTAGGAAGCTGTAAAATTATCGCCTGTGATGACAGTTCGCACATACGACAGCTTAGGTGATACTTCATGCGTCGAATTAAGTTCAAGCTGGCCTATCAATAACCTTTAATAATCCATATACTGCTTGGTGAGACTGCAAAGTGTCTTATCGAAGATATCGTTTTTCTGTGCACTGAACGTTACAGCATAAAGGAGTGTGTTAAAAGATTGATCAATGCCCCACCGCGGTGGTCTAGTGGCTAAGGTACTCGGCTGCTGACCCGCAGGTCGTGGGTTCCAATCCCGGCTGCAGTGGCTGCATTTCCGATGGAGGCGGAAATGTCGTAGGCCCGTGTGCTCAGATTTGAGTGCACGTCAAAGATCCCCAGGTGATCGAAATATCCGGAGCCCTTCACTATGGCGTCTCTCGTAATCATATGGTGGTTTTGGGACGTTAAACCTCACATATAAATCAATCAAAAAATTGTTCAATGTCTGTGTTGTCGAAATGAGAAAGTGAATTGGCTCACGTTTGAGGGCCTGCCATTTTTTTATTACTTACTTGTATTTTGATTGAAAAGACGCTTCTGACAGTACAGCTCCGTGCAGTCACAAAGTAGCAGAGTAACCTAGCTCATCAAGGTAGCATTGTTAGCCGTAATTAAATTCTTGCATTTAATCGTTAAATAACTGTTTACATCATCCCGACGCTTCAATAACAGGAACTATGCTTTCAGCGAATACAGCACGCCCCTTATGTTTGTCGTTTTATACTGAGTGATTTGGGTAGGTAGGTAATGAACTGTATTAATCTAGCGTGAAATTCTAGGCCCCATGCTACGCCTCCAGTGGCCGTCGTCCTGGGAACACAGTGAGTTTCTTAGCCATAGTCCTGGCTCGCTGGACAGCCTATATTTGCTCCTCCTAATGTGCGTTGAAAAGGCGGCTCGCCACCGCTCAGCCACTCATTCTGGGGACAGGCTTTCTCGTCCTTGTAAGGACGGTGAAGAACGCGTTCGCAGATCAAAAGTACGTGAGCCATGTGGGCTGTCTTCTGCTCGTACCACGGACAGCCTGGTAACGGGTACAGTGAGGGACACCATCTTTGCAGGTGCCGAGGGTTTTCGAATGTATTAGTTTACAGACGCCTCAGGTCGGATGCCTGAGACTTGTCAAGCTGCTTGTAAGGTGGTGGGTGAAGTTGTCTTGTTTTCCTGTAATAGCTGTGTATTTCATGGTACGTGGCCAAGATGTCCTTAAAGTCTTGTATAGCATCGGAGTCTGTTGTTGTAGAGGCATATTGTCCTTCGTCCCTGGGTGCCTTCCCATTGTCCAGGTCTTCCACATCTGTGGCCATTTCGTACACGTCGCAGCCTGACAGGGGTTTCTGATGCAAGTGAAGCGTTCGAAGTGATCCCTGGAACCTGTTTCGGGACACATTCAAGGCATCCTCGAATAAATGTGCGCAATCTTGTCTGCGTAATTAGTCATAAGAGCGGGATTAAACCAAGCCTTGATTCGTGGAGATACCAAATCATTACATCTGCTGCTACATTTTGTTGGCTGTAGTGCTTCAGACTCAACTAAGGAAGTAGAAAAGAGAGAAGGGCTGTGACGTGTAACTTTAAAAAGACATTGTGACACACACACACACACGCACACACACACACACACACACACACACACACACACACACACACACACACACACACACACACACACACCAAAGAGGCATAAAAACCAAAGAGGCATCTGAAATGAATATTTTTAAATACATCCATAACACGCAAATAATAATGATATTCAACAAAAACTAACACGTATTGTAGTGAACCGTCGGGGTCGTTTATAGCTAGGCGCATCGAAGGACCAGGGACACGAACAGGTGTGGCAACAACTCCGCACAGGACTCGTGTGGGCATTGGTCACCTTCGGTTTGCCTGACCGGCCCGGAGCCGACTTCTCTCTGAAGGAAAACAGTGGTTCTCCCCGAGGGCCAGGTCCCCGTGAATGCCTTGGAGACAATATATCTTCACGAATCACCATAACGTTCAACGACGTCATGCAGTACATGGTGACTTTCGAAAGAAACACTCTAGAAGAATTTTTGCAAAGAATTTTCCATCATTACATAATGACTATGTCATCTGGATCTTCATTAGGGAAAAGCTCGGAGACGGGGATGGGAAAGAAAGGCTGTATTCTTGATTGATTGATTTGTGGGGTTTAACGTCCCAAAACCACCATATGATTATGAGAGACGCCGTAGTGGAGGGCTCCGGAAATTTTGACCACCTGGGGTTCTTTAACGTGCACCCAAATCTGAGTACACGGGCCTACAACATTTCCGCCTCCATCGGAAATGCAGCCGCCACAGCCGGGATTCGAACCCGCGCACTGCGGGTCAGCAGCCGAGTACCTTAGCCACTAGACCACCGTGGCGGGGCGGCTGTATTCTTGAAGTACACTTAGTTGACTGATACGCGATAAGGCTTTAGGCAATGAGTTTACGGTATTACGAGGTCGGCACCATCTTTGCTGCGGTTCCACAGTATAACTCTCGCGGACTCGCGTTTTCTTGTGCTTGTCCACTCTATATACATCTGAAACACGTGGTGTGGTTAAGTGTGGTTCATATTACGCATGTAAAAAATGATTAAACTGCAAAATAAAGAGAAGCGTAGAGTAGCCTACTACACCCTAAAATAATCCATCGCTTCTAATATTTTGTGTTTATTTGACTTGCCTCATATATAACTCTTTTAACGAGACCCATTAGCTTGCTTTGGATATCACTACTCACTCTTCAGAGAACCGGGGGACGCACGTCTCTCCAAAATGGAGTTAACGTGTGTTTTTAAGAAGATTGAATATGGGAGGTGAATATTTATGAAAGAAGATTCAAAGTGTTCCTTTTTTATTTAAAGTGTAGGCAGGGCGGTGCTCGCGCAAACGTAGTAAAATGTATCGTTACTCCTACTGTTACCTGAGCGTGCAACTTAAGATGTACGGTTAGGCGTAACAAGATGAGAGCATGTCCAAACATCGTTCAGTACAATTGAACATTACGCAATCCACTAACTACTTTTATACGAGTAGTAAGAAATAATCAACACCTGTGATTCGGCACCAGTGAAAAAAGCTAATCTTGTTTTTTGGGTCGTTTTTCCGTGGTGTTGAATGTTGTCTCGATAGGTGGCTCATATCTGCGAGCTAATTTTGATAAAGTGTACCTCATAAAAAGTGCACGTATTAATTAAGGACAAATGAAGTAGGCATACAATAAAAAAAGAAACACTGTGTGACGTGAGGGCAACATAATTTCAACGTATATATATATATATAAATATATATATATATATATATATATATATATATATATCCGCGCACCAAACTACGATTTTATCCTCCGTGTCTGCTTTAGCTTAAAAAATGATGCTGACCGTCTGATGTTCGGTGTTAGACAAAGACCTTTATGCAGCAGCTGAAAAACGGGGCTCAACAAGAACATAAATATCCTTTGTTGCCTTCAACCAGCAGCAGTCAATAAAGGTGTATAGAGTCAGGTGCCGGACAAATCAGAAGCTCTTGCACAATGTCTGAAAAGGAGTGCTCATGGCACCCAGAAAAATTCTTTATGGGCAACGCAGATGCGGGTATGGGCATTTCTGAGAGTGCTTCCATGCGTTTTAGAATGCCTGTTGGGCCAATATAAAGCCGCTTAAAAGCAATTCGCATCGTTTTCCTCATGCTTTCTCGTGAGCCGATACATATCCATATTCCTCCCGCACGACCAGCAACTGTGGCCACCTTCAGCATCTGTGCCCACTCAAGGAACCCTTTCCTCGTCATAGCTGATACTAATCATTGTGCAGGTTGTTCGACATCGAATTCTCGGATACCATTTATAATATTTCACCAGGTCCACGCCCTCAACGTGTTTACGCGTCGTCTACCGAACGGAACAGACACGACGGAAACACCGTGCAAGAGTGGGATAAAGAGAACGCATCATTCGCCCCGTCCTCACTCTCGCTTTCCAGGTATCGCTGTTTACTCTGTACTGCAGGCCATACTTAGGTTTAAATAACCGTCCACTGCATATCAGTGGCCAAGGCTCGTTGCCTGTGCGCGCGCCACCGTCGACAGCAAACTTTGAGCGCTTTGCTTGTGCTTCGAGTCCGCACGCGTCACAGCCAATGACACAGTGCCTCCGCACACGCGCGCGTTGCCCCGCAGCCATCTTTGGCGACGTGGCTGTTTTGCGGCGGCTTCGAAGAGTTCCATGTCCCGTAGTCCGCCATTACTGCGCCGCCTGCCGCCTGGCGTGGCGAAAACAATGACTCAGGCTGGGCCCTGGTAGCAACAGGACGGCGCCGAGACACGAAGGCTCCGCATCCGACGACGACGTGCGGCGGCGCGAAATATGCCGAAGAGCGAGGAGGCGCGCCCCAAGACGTTCAAGAACCTCAGGCAGTCAAAACAGTTTCCCAACCACGACTGGTTAGGTTGGCTTACTCGACCACCAGCCAAGGCCACGAGAGAGTGGGCGGGCAGCTGCGCAGCGCAGCGACCCATGTAAAGGCGCTGCTGGTTACTCAACAGTTAGAAGTGGTTAGTCGAGATGCCGTTCTCGGAATGCCGCTGCTCACATCCGCCGAGGCAGCTACGCTGCGAACCGTCAGAGCGCCCTTTTCTGCTGATGGTTTTCACAGGCTCACTCTCCCTTTTTTTCTTCGAGGCCTTGTGCGGGGGGAACAACAGGAAAGTGGCGCGTTCAAAACGCTCGTGCGGTCAGCACCCCGCGCGACTGCCGGACGTCGCACGCACATAGCCGCTGACCACGTGCCGCCGCGCAAACACGGCCCAGGGCCGAGCATGCTCGCTGCGCGCGCCACCTTGTTGGTGCTGCGCCTGCAAAGCACGTTCGTGAAACTCTGTCATCGGGAACGTGTCGTAACCCTCACGACTAAAATGTCTGCGCACGTCCTTGTTTTAATAGTTAGGGGCCGCCTAATGATAACGTATAGTGAAAATAAGTCTCCTGAGTAGCATTTATAAATGCGCGGCAGCACGTTAACTTTATTCTCTCGTGCTGACGATTAAACAAGATAGGTTAGACGCCGTTGAAGAGTGGTAAATATTTATTCATCTCTCTCGTGTGGATGACCTGAAGTGAAACCCATTCCTGGACTGAAAGACATGACGCCATATATGTTGTAATCATAGCTTGGCTCCATATCCTTGACATGGTTGCTTCATCCTGTCCATATGAAGCAACCATGTCAAGCACATCCAACGGGAATAGCAAGGTGATGTGGTGCTCCGTCGTCAGACAGAACTAGAACAACTGCAGTGACAATCACGAGCTGTCCATCTCAAAGGAAGTCGTATAGCAGTGCCAACCAGTTTGATGGCTCGACGGCAGAGATTAACTCCTTTCGGCATTGGCGTCTTTGGGGGATTCTTTGAAAGCATGCAAGTATACAAAGGCAGGATCAGTGTGGTTTCGTATGTCATTTTAGATGTGTTGTTATCTGAACGTCTAAAAGGGCAGCATATGGCCTGCTGAGAAATATTTTGAACAAATAGCCTTTGGATATAACTCTACACAACGTATCACAAAGCCAGCAGCACTCTGGGCGCCACCATTGACTGCAAAGCGAATGCGTTCACTGAGAAAAAAAGGCTAGCCCTCCAGGCGTCACCGTCAGGGATGATGTAGAACTTAACACGCACACTGTCCCATGCAACTAAAGAGGGAGCACGTAAACAAAGAAATGGTACATGAACTTCTTATAACGTGCCCGCGATTATATCAATCTGGTGACAAGTCAGTGTTGTTTACTATAAAGAATATAGCGATGAACTGTGCATCGAAATTACGAGCATGAAATTGAACCACATTCTATGCATGCTATAAAAGCCAGTGGTCGCCCGGAGCCTTCAAGAGAACATGGAGGCCTCAGGGAAAAAATACTCATTTACTCCTTAAAAACTCGCGCTAGATTGATCTGTCTGCAGCGGCGGAGCGAATACGAGCATCAATCGCGAACGCGCTGCAGGGCGCTCTATAGCTCTCTTTTTGCCCTCCCTGGCCAGTGGCTCCATCATATGCACCACAGTCACTTTGAATAGCTTAAATATCCCGTGAAGATGCTAATCCTACCAAAGCCCGTCATCGCTTCCCACGAATCGAAGTTTGGCCCCGATATAGCTTCCTTATTCCACTACAGTGCCGTCTTTGCTGGAGTCTTCGTGAGCAAAAAGGAAGGAATCAACAGAATGAACGGCAATGTTTTGGCCTCAGAGGAAGAGACCCTGCAATGACATACATCTCAGACAGTGACAAGGCATAAAGAAAGGACATTCTCCCTGAATAATACTGTTCTCACTTGACAAAGAATATCTACCGGTGGAAAGCTGTTTCCTTTACTTACTCTCTCTCTCTCTCTCTCTCTCCCTTCAAGAGGGTTGTAACGTGCTGTGCTTTCGCCCACTAATTTATACCGTTGCGAAAATGTTTCGAGTCACGTGCATCCAAAATGTTAATTCATAGCGAATCAAGTATTATACTTACCCATCGCTGACATATTTCATGAACAGCTTTCTTTTAGACTTTCTCTTTTACGATGAACGAAAGAAGCAGAATTGATTTTCATCTTTTTCTCAGACAAATTATATAAGCCAGCTTATAATAAAACCAAGATAGGCATATAAGGTGTTTGTAGTTCTTATTCGAAGTGTAGTAGTAAGGTTTGAATATTGAATGCGAAGAATTTCTTGGGGAACCAAAGGCATATCAACCATTTTTATCTATCTATCTATCTATCTATCTATCTATCTATCTATCTATCTATCTATCTATCTATCTATCTATCTATCTATCTATCTATCTATCTATCTATCTATCTATCTATCTATCTATCTGTCTGTCTGTCTGTCTGTCTGTCTGTCTGTCTGTCTGTCCGTCCGTCCGTCCGTCCATATATCTATCTATCTATCTATCTATCTATCTATCTATCTATCTATCTATCTATCTATCTATCTATCTATCTATCTATCTATCTACGACTTTTAGCTCTCCTGGTCGTTTCGATAATGTGGTCTTTACAAAAATTGGTATGACATAACATGACTGCATCGTGAGCACAAGTGACTAGTCGTTTAGATGTCATGGTCTTGCTGGTCTTCTGAATGTTTCTTTCCCATGACATATTGCAAAACTGGTATGGTATGACAGGAATGCATGGAAAACATTAGCGACATGCCCTAACGTGGAAATCATGACATGCACGTCATGTAACTCATGACTAGACGCCACGCTCATTGTGCGCTCACTGTCGTTTCGTTAGCTTCAAATATACCAAATCTAGTTTTACTTGACCTTAATGGATGCCGAAGCTAAATGACACGTCAAAACATAATAATCATGATAAGCATGTCATGTAAAAGGCGACTACATGCTACGCTCATTGCGCGCTCGCAGCCGTTTCGCTAGCTTCATATGTACCAAATTTGGTGTTACGTGACGCGATCAGATGACGAAGGTAAATAACACGTCCGAACATGATAATCATGTCATGCGTGTCATGTAAAACATGACTGCATGCTATGCTCGTATACTGCACTCGCGGCCGCTTAGCTAGCTTCACATATGGCGTTAATGGAGGACGAAGGTATATGACTCGTGTAAACATGATAATCACGACGTCCATCATGTAAGAACATGACTACATACCACGATCATGATGCACCCACCGTTTCGCTAGCTTCAAATATACCAAATTTAGTTTGACCTGACGTGAATAGATTAGGAAAGTAAATGACACGTCCAAACATGATAGTTATGATATGCATGTCATGTAAAACATGACTGCATACTATGCTCATTGTGCGCCCGCGGACGTTTTACTAGCTTCACATAGACCAAATTTGGGGTGACGTGACGCGATTGGATGACGAAGGTAAATAACATGTTCGAATATAATAATCATGTCATGCGTGTCATGTAAAACATGACTACATGTTACGCTCATACTGCACTCGCGGCCGCTTAGCTAGCTTCACATATGGCGTTAATGGATGACGAAGGTATGTGACTCGTGTAAACATGATAATCACGACGTCCATGTCATGTAAGAACATGACTACATACCGCGCTCATGGTGCACGCAGCCCTTTAGCTAGCTTCAAATATACTAAATTTAGTTTGACATGACGTGAATAGATTAGGAAAGTAAATGACACGTACAAACATGATAATTATGATATGCATGTCATGTAAAACATGACTACATGCTATGCTCATAGTGTGCTTGCGGCCGTTTGACTAGCTCCACATATACCAAATTTGCTGTTACGTGACGTGAATGGAAGGCGATGGTATATGACTGGTGCAAACATGATACTCATGACATGCATGTCATTAAGTACGTGACTACACATCATGGTCATGATGCGCTGGCCGGCGCTTCGCTAACTTCACATATACCAAATTTGGTGATACGTGCCGCGAATGGATGGCGAAGGTAAATGACACGTTCAAACGTGGTATTCATTGATTATATCAAATCCCAAAACCACCCCAAAGCTATCCCAAAACGACCATATGATTATGAGAGACGCCGTAATGGAGGTTTCCGGAAATTTAGACCACCAGGGGTTCTTTAACGTGCACCCATATCTGAGCACACGGGCCTACAGCGCTTTCACCTCCATCGAAAAGGCAGCCGCCGCAGCCGGGATTCGATCCCGTGACCTGGGGGTTAGTAGGCGAGTACCTTAGCCACTAGACCACCACGGTGGGGTAACGTGATATCCATAATGCGCGTGTCATGTAAAACATAGCTACATGCTACGCTGATCGCGTACTCACGGCCGTTACGGTCGCTTAACATACACCAAATTTGGTGTTACGTGACGTGAAAGAACGACGAACAAAAATTACTGGCACAGCTATGATAATCATGGCATGGAAGTCATGTACAGCATAATTTACGTCCACTACGTAACGTCGTGCTGGTTTTAAAGTGACATATCAATCTTCCTCATCCGTGCTTCGCATATCATCGATTCCCACTGTACGTGGGATCTGCCTTTTTTTTTACCTTTCATATCTGCATGCGCGAAGTAAAACCACTACTTCTAGTTTTCGCAGAAAACCACATATGGTTGAATGACCGTGTCATGGCCACTTAGAGCGACTTTCAGTCCGGTTAGGCTGCCTCGCTAACTATATAAAAGCTCAGCATCTGTCACGGCGTACTATAGCTGTCATTCCCACTTACAAAAACAACCGCTTGCCATTCACATAGTTCGTAGTCAACTCTAATGGGCAAATTCCTACGATCAGATTTTCCGCGCATCATTGCGTAACATACGGTCAGCCGTCTTATTCAAGGTTCAATGCAACCGCGATTAGCGGGGCGGCGTGATGATATAGCATCAGCCGACTATGGGGTATTATCCAAACCCCACTTAATCTCTTATACGGTGTGTCTCAATTCGACTCTTCATCTTCCCCGATGAGAAGTCAGTGCTATGTTGTGTATTTTTTTGCGTATATATTTTTCCCACTTTGAGGGGGTGCATAGCGAAAGTGGGCAGGCAAGAAAGAAAGAACGAAGAAAGAAAGAAAGAGTTATAGAGTCTTGGACTCGGGCAAGCTCAGACCCACCTTCGGCTATCGTGTTACCGCGATGGTACAACTGTGCTTGGCGCCGCCACCACGGTTTCTTGACTACGGCGAAAGAATGCCGATATGTCATGTGATGACATTCAGGAGACAGTGAACGAGCCTTGGAGAATCGCGCCAGACAGTGAACTGAGACGGAAGCTACGTGGAAAGTTAACTGAAAGGACATAAGCTTAGCCTCTCTGTATCTGTGTGCTCGTGTGACCATTATGTAATACAGCTTTTATTCGTTTTATTGTCAAACGTTGTCGACGTGTCTTTGATTGCTCACGACTTTTTATGCGATAGTCTCAGCATGCAGCACGTCTGTACTGATAGTCAGTGTTCATCGATAGAACTCCGTGCCGCAACCATAGGTCGGCAAACTCACTCTTGAGTCGACTCATGCAGCCCCACTCACACTCAGAGCGAGGCCTGATTGCCAGTCTGGGTCCGGGGGAGTAGTATTCTTGGAAGTGCGAGTGGTTCCAGTTGAGGAGAAATTGGTGAGCTTGAGTCAGAGTGAGCTCTAAGCGCAAGATGTTTTTCATGAATGAGTCCGGAAGAGCTTGATTTTTAATGCGAAAGCAATTATATGAACACTCTCGGCTGGATTTTGGCACCGGCGTCGCCATCACTAACCGTATATACATACATACATACATACATACATACACACACACACACACACACACATATATATATATATATATATATATATATATATATATATATATATATATATATATATATATATATATGATAATGCAAGCAGAAAAAAATCCAGGAGGAAAAGACTCCGGTGCGCGGAATCGAACTTCGGTACTCTGAATCGTGAGTGCGAGGCGTTAACCACTGAGCCACCAAGGAGCACGTCCTTCACCATTCAAACGGCAAGCTATCTATATCTACCACTTACCGCTGCTGACGGGCATCTTGGGGGGGGGGGGGAACTGTCGTGTTTTCAGCCTTACAAGCAAGATGCGCAATGAGCGAGCGTAGCAGCATCGTCAC
Source organism: Rhipicephalus microplus (assembly GCF_043290135.1). Taxonomy (NCBI): domain Eukaryota; kingdom Metazoa; phylum Arthropoda; class Arachnida; order Ixodida; family Ixodidae; genus Rhipicephalus; species Rhipicephalus microplus. The sequence continues at coordinate 83,908,588 of NC_134710.1, forward strand.
GACGCGGCGGCCGCGCTCTCGTCTCCCACGCGCACTTTGCCTGCAAAGAACAGGGGGTTGATGCTCCTCGCGCGCGCTTATCTCGCGGTAGGGAGGATCGTACATCTTAACCGGCGTTCACCTTTTATTGGAACGATTCTGTTTTAGTTACCGGGCACACAAAGGTCACTTCAATTATTGCACAGTCTACGTTTGCGAAAAGATTATACTTTTCAGACACAGTGAAGTAACAACTCAGACGCTTATTTGCGTTTATCTGTACCTAAGAGTACGTTTCGTGCGTCATTTGTGCGTGGAAACGTGGGGCACGTTGCTATCTGCTGGCTATTCTGCGCGTGACCTTCCAATTTGTTGCTATCGCGTTCTTTGCTTCGCCTCTGGGGCAAATCTGGGACTTTATTTTTTTTTTTTGCCGACCTATGGCCACAACTGATAACTAAAGATGTTTCCGTTGCCCTTTCAGGCATCGACTCAAAGATGTCGGAGTATACTTCTCACGCTGGGGCAGAATATAAGGATCCTCATCGCAGCAGTCACTGAGGGCCACTGTTCGTAATTGCTCCGTGATCACTCTAAAGGTTTCCCCTTCCACTCCTTGAGGAGAAACTTCCAGACGAAGGACGCTTGTTTACACTGCAATTATTCTGTCCATCTCTGTAGTGGGTACTTGGATATTCAAAGAAACGTGAGAGACTCTTGGGTACCGCTGGTATCTTTCTGTCAGAACTCATGGTGATCCTTCGCACATGTCACATACGCTTCAAGGGAATTTAGCCGGGTTCAAACTGCAGTCGCACCTGTCATGACTCATAAGAGAGCTGTATCGTCCGCTTGCGTTGCTAGCGACCGCGTATGTTCACGTTGATCATTTCGATATGATACGTTTTTTATGACGTGCTAATCACCCCTCTAATTGTACATTGCATCCTGGCTACAATTGTAGCCCAGCATGGTTCGCGTGTTCGGCCATGGCTGGGCTGGTTGGGTTAAGAGAGAGACGCCACGAGTGCTCTAATTAACGCACGTAGCATCTGCCCTCTGGTTGAGCCAACTAATGCACCGACACGCTACTGCACGGTCTTCAAGATGCATTTGGCAAGGCCGGAAGCCCTGCGAACGGAAAGAGGAAACCGAAAGTCCTTTGCCCATTGGTCGTATTTAACAGTCGCATCAGCAGTTGTCGTAAATGTCGCGGGCCCACCAGCATTTACGTCCCTTACGTTGCAATATTTACGCTAATTACAACAACGGCTGAACAAGCTCCTCACGTTGCTTGCGTTTACGCTTACGGTCCTTACCGAGAATCCGTACGGAGCGCACATAATCTGAACACGGCTTTATACGACACGTCAAGATATTTTAGCACCTTCGTCGTCGATTGAGTAACATCGGTGGCATATTAATGTATTTGTCTACGTATTTACAATTGATTAGCGGTAAGAATTTATTTAGTGAGTTTTCGTTATATTCGTTGTTTTATGGGTGCTCGACTGTTGACCCAAAGGTCTTGGGTTCGATCCTGGCCGAGGCGACCGCATTCCAATGGAGGCGAAATAGTTGAGGCCCATGTGCGGTGCGTTGTCAGTGCACGTTTAAGAACACCAGATGGTCGAAATTTCTGAAGATCTCCTCTACGGTGCATAATCATGTCGTGGTTTGGGACGTTATAAACCAGATATATTTATTATCGTTATTTTATGTGACGGCGAAGGGATGTTTAAATAGGCTGCGTATAGGTTAAAGCCAGGCGCTCTCAGACTCCAAAGAATGTGCTATAGAGCAATCCTGAGAATGTAATAGGGAAAGAAATAGGGGCAGCTTGTGTTAAGTGGCGCAAGGCTGAATTACTGCGGAGCCGGTGGTTTCCTAGCTAGCTCCGGCTCTCACTGGTCTCAGTGGTCACAACTGGCTGCTGGTGGCGCTTGATATGAAGGCCTCAGAAAGGATGAAAGATCATTCTGGAGAACCGCCCAAAAAGAAGCAAGTTTGACTTGATGACAAGTTTCTAAGATTTAAACTTGGTATAGCTTGGCCATTGTATCTTGTATGTTACTTCGTTAGCTTAATTAACATTACTTGGTATGACTGGGCCACATCTGTCTCAAATATCTAGGTTGGGCTTGGTTCATTCACACACAACTCAATTAGTGTCAATTAGACATAAACTTAGAGCAATTTACCTTGATTTTTCTTAACTATATTCTAATTAACCACGTGATACTATCCTCAACTATGACTAAATACTTTTTATTACACTTATTTTGCCTCAATCGGGCTTATCTGAACTTAAATTTGCGTAACACGGCAAAGGCAAGCTTGGCTTGGTTTAATCAGATTTTCTTATAAACTTAAATAAACTTGCGCTGATAGAGAGATATGCTTGCCAAGGTTTAGTTAGGTTTTCCTATACTCACCTGTGCTTAAGTAGGATCATCTAAGTTTTAACTAAGCTCAACTTGGCTAAGGCAAGTTGGGTCGAGTTTGTGTTTACAAGGAGCTGTTAAAACCGAAAATAAAAACAAAAACCTAACAGTTAGGTTGTACCTTAATCGATCCACACGTCAAATCAGTTGCCACGAATGCTTAGGATAAGTATGTACATTTACGTCAAACCTCCTGGGAAGTGAATCTTGAAAGTGGCGCAAGAACAACGGTACAAAGATGAAGCAACCAAAAAATCACACTGAGCGAAGTTTACTCGCACTGAGTCAGCGGACAGAATGTAATACGGTATGCCAAACGTCTAAAAGAATGTATTAGTTTTTACGGAAGCCGCGTTTTTTGCTCTGCAGCTATACGATTATTTTGGTACTTTTTCCGAGTCATGAACGAGTGATACCCTGGCGAGGAAGTTCTGAGAGGGTTAATATTATGACCCTGTCACTGCTTTCATACTTGAAATGTTAGTCGTTACGCTACAATTCCGTCTTCTTTAGCGGTTAACAAGAAGAGTGTAGATTATTATTTAACTCAATAGCCCCCATACAAATTCATACGAATGAAGAAAGAGAAATGGATTTTTTTGGTGGGTGGGGGGTTAATTTGCCAGTTTTGATAAAGTACAATTTGCATCTAAAATTTTAGCAAAAACAAAGTCGCTGTCTACGCTAAAATATTTTTATTAAGACGTTATAAAACTTATATGTCTTCAAAAATCACGGAAAACTAGAATCTAAGCAAAAGAACCAGACCTATAATGCAGCAATAAAAATAAATAGTATCACAGTTCTGTGGCTATGCTCTGTTTACAAACATCTCAAGTAAACGAACTTTATGAAGCATGGAAGCCGCTCCTAAATACACCTCTAACTCGTGCACGTGGTTTCGGCAATATTCTCCAAAAAATTACGACAATTTCTGACACCGTGACACACTGCCATTGGCAGCTTTAGAGATATTCTAATAATGTAACTTCCAAAAAATCTATCGTTGAAATGAGCAATTTATAAACATAGTGCTTCAGTTTTCTTCTTGGGTTTACCTACGAATGTCTGGTAACTTTTGTGAAGCGAAAGATTTTTTCTTTAAATATGTCATCCTCTTGAACAGTCGGTAGAAACTGGCTCTCTCCCATCAATGCAATAAATGTGGTAGAGGTCGGGAGGGGTTCCCCTATATAAAGTGTCCCCGAGTGTCACAGTTATGGAACTTCACCATCAAAGTTGAAATCTAAGACGAATGTTTCCGCTTGAGGATGCACTCACAGTACCAGAATACAGAGACTGCGTCTGTGTTCAAGTGATCCTTTAAATATGTTAATGTAGTCCAGAGAAATGTAATTTTGTACAAAAACACTCTACAACGCTGATTTTTTTACTTAACATATCAAAGTGCCTGAAACAGAAACTTACTTTCTCTTCGCACGCACTCAGACAGGAATTCCCAGAAAAACAGCGCAGAAAGAGAGACAACTATAGAGAAAGAAGGACGCAGGTGGTTGGTCCACAGTAAGCTTCTTTGGTACCCTGTCTTTTTGCGCTGTTTGTATGTGAAGCATGTCGTACCGACTCCCCCGAGCTTTTAACTGAGGCAGGAGTTCGGAGAGGGGTGCAATAAAACTAAGTGATGACATATTTGGACCCCGAAAACGAAGTAGCATTTCGAAATACACTTTAAACAATGCAGAATAAACACTCATCCGACTCATGCACACATTCTCAACGAGACATGAAGTGTCAAAAACGTGCTCCCACATCGTTATATATAACGTTTAGCTTCAATATTTGTGCCACGAAAGTTGAACCAACGCCACTATAAGCGGGGCTGCGGTGTGTCGACTTGCGCGAATTGGGTCATCGTGGTTTTGTGTTACAACGCATTTAGGCGCAGAACCAATTCTCTTCGATAATGTGTTCGTGCACTGTATAGAAAGAGGAACTATAAGCTCGGGACGGTTCTATGCGACTTTCTTATCTAAACTGCCCCCCCCCCCCCCCCCACTCGATTTACTTGCAAGCTCGATGTACGACAGTATCAAAATTCTATCAAGTGAAACATCGAGCTGAATCTTGAGGGTCTGGATCTTAAAGTTGAGACATTTGATTGTTATTTCAGGATTTCAGTGCTGTTTGTTTCAAACTACTTTATACGGGTTTACTTTCTGATGCATACGCTCAGCATAACAGTTGCAGTTATCGTAAGAACAAAAGTATTTTTTAGCATTATTTCTCTGACGCAACTTCATAAGGGAACCGAGTGTGCTCTTAATTGGTTATTGAGGCTCGTACAGTGATTTTAAAGAGGACCATACGAACAGCAAAACTTTCGAATCCAATCCAACACAAATCTAACAAGAAAAAAAAAGCTTCCCTTCCGTATGCGATGTCCAATAATTCCGTATGTTTCCGTAAGAATCTTACGGAAATATATGAAAAATATATGGGAAACATATGTATTCTTTATGGAAACATATGGAATTATTGTACTCGGATATGGAACGTTTCAGTAGGGTTCTTTCGAAAATCAGATACTGTGTTGTTTCAATTGTTGAGCAAAGTGGAATGCGAGGGTTGCGCGTGCTCCATCAGGCAACAGCAGGGTTAATAATGCTATGCCATACTTCTAGTGGGGGTTGAATGCCAGTCGGCAGAGAAAGTTGGGAATCCGAAGTGAAAAAGTTGAGGAAGCTTCGCACTACTCATGCCAAGCATGTAAGAACAATGGAGTTGGGTGGCCTAGCTCGTTTGTTCTTTATTTGTCTCTTTCTCTCTTTCCAGTCTCTGGTTCTTTCTTTCTATTTTTCCCGCTCCTTTGATCTTCACTTTCCTATTTTCTATTTCTACCTTTTTGTTTCTTTGTTTGTTTGTCTTGCCCTTTGTTATTACTTTTTTGCTTTTTGTAACTTTCTATCGCTTTGATACTGTTTCTCTGTGTATTTTTCTCCGTGTTAATTTTTAAATGCGACTCACTTCTTAGCTAAATTCGGTCACTTTGAATCTATCTATCTATCTATCTATCTATCTATCTATCTATCTATCTATCTATCTATCTATCTATCTATCTATCTATCTATCTATCTATCTATCTATTATGGCATGTCGTGTGCAACTTGACTCGCGTGCCCTGCTCATCGCTCGCTCGCAGCCATTTTGCTATCTTCATATACACCAATTCTAGTATTGCGTGATGTAACTGTACGATGAACATGAACGACAAGTGGTATTATAAAAATCATGACTTGTCATCTACAGCATGACTTCCATGCCATGCTCACGGTGCACTTGCAGCCGTTTCGCTGGCTTGATATGCGCTGAAATTGGTATTGCGTGACATGGCTGTATGACAAACATGATAGGTAGCTGGCAACATGAAAATCATGACATGCATATTACATGCGACATGATCTGGTCCTTACTGGCTGCTTCGCATTACATCGAGTCCCGCAACGCGTGAGATCTGCCTGTTTTTTTTTTCTTTCTTTCTCTTTCCTTTTCTTTGTTTTTGTCTTTCGCTTGCTTTTTATCTGTTTGTGTTTTTTCTCTCCCTCTCCATTTGTTCTCTTTCCCATCCGAGTTAATGCATACCAAATTGGAGAAATTTGCGCAGCGACAAAGTCTGTGCCCGGCGCACGTGAGTGAAGCAGGAGATGAAGGTAAGGGCGAAGAGAGAGAGCGCCGGTCGACTTATGGCGTCGCATACACTAGAAAGGCACAGACCGTTTACGATTACGATGTTTTTTTTTTTTGTTGTTAACTCGAGACAGCACAACGGCGAGCTTAAAGAGCTACATTGTTAAAAGCAGATGGGCCGCATCCACTATATAGAACAATGACGTTCATGACAAGTAACATGACGCTGCCGAATGCACTTAAGCGTAATGTGCAGTTGTTCGAGGGGCTAACGTACCATCCATTGTTTTGAAGGATTACGAATTTGATAAAACTGTCCTTAAAATAAATTAATAATGTAAGATTATGCAACTATTTCATGAGAGCAGCTTGGTCTCACTGAGGCATAGCAACGCAGAAAATTTAGAGGTATCGTAACTACCATCAAGAGACGTTACAGTGCTAGCCGCATTTTGGGATGTGTTATACTAAGGCATTTTAGGCCCTTCTCTCAGTTTCAATATGTTTTCATTGAAATTACGAGCACACCCACGCACACGCACCCGCAAGCACGTTTCCAATTACACTTTTTGGAGGGCTGCTACTATTTTTGCTACATGCACTACACACAATGTATGAACACTTCGAGGTGCAAGTCAAAACGATTGAAATCAAAATGTTTTCTTCAACCATCATGTGAGGCGTTCGGTCATCAATCCAAATTCCACCAACGCTGTTCAGAGGCCGGTAACGTCTAAGTGGTTGTTAAGTGAAGTGGTTTTCAAAGGCCAAATCTACGCAAGTGTCCTGGTTGGTGCAGCCAACTGCAACGCTCAGAGCAGTTTTCTTGTAGCACACGTAAAAGACAGGAAGAAATGAATATATACAGACATATCTGTCGATATGTTCCTGTCTTCTACGTGCGATACAAGAAAATTTACTAAAGATGAGCTAGCAACAAGCGCGCACCGCATCTCTATGAACGAGACATCATTTTGCTCTCTTAAGCTCGAGTACAAGCTTTCGCCCACCGAGCAGCATTGCTCGTCTCACGAGCTGCACGAGAGGGAGGTCACGTCTCTTTAACGATCACCTGAAGTACACAAGAAATACACATGAAAGGTATGCAAACAGTAAAAGAAAACTGCTACACTCAAACATGGGAATCGCTGTGGTGGACCCTATCACTGAGGTGGGCCCCACAACTTCGGCGACCAACTCTAGGCCGTACAGCAGGCCCGTGAGGCAGCACTGAGACAAGACCTCTACGTCCCATCGTGGGAGAGCAGAGCCCGGGTCACCTAAAACCCTGCTGGATAATCTAGTAAAGTTACAGCCAAATAACAAACCGACCAAATCGGAAATGTACGATCCCGTAAGGGAAAGTTGGGTTCATGTTTTAAACAGTGCGAAAGACAAACATTAAGAAGATGACTGAACAACAGTAGCGCTGGAGTTGCTTAGTCCTCTTCTGTGGGTTTTTGTCTTTCGCGCTGCTTAAAACACGTAGGATCCCACACCTACTGGTATCATTTTGAATCAAGCGCATACTTAGACACTTATGGCTAGCGCCATAATAAATCACACTTAGAGACAGAGACAAGGAATCCAGGGATTTCAAGAGAAAGTAAACGTGCGAGGGGGAAACAGAAAGTCAGGTGGGCAGGTGAGATTAGGAAGTTTGCAGGTATAACGTGGTCACAGCAAGCACAGGGCCGGACTGACTGGCTTAACATCAGACAGGCCCTTACCTCGAAGCGGGCGTAGTCAGGCTGATGATGCATGACGAGAGACAAGGACTGAGGAGGCAAGGCAACACAAGTGAGTGTCTTGTTTTGCGTCCTCTGTCTCTCTGGTTTCAGCTATAGCTACGTCGACAATACTTTCGCAGCCTGCCTAAGGCTTGGCATGTTTATTTAATGCCTGGAATCAATTGCGCAGAAATGATCGCCTGCAGGCGATTGCTCGTCTGAAGAACAACATTTGTCTATCGGTCACAGAATTGTCGGAACAGTTTCCAGTTACTGTCGTTTTCTCTGCGTAGATTGCAACGATCTATGTTACACCTTGCTGTACACTAGCACGCGAGTATTGTTATTTGATCTATCTGGTTTTTATATGCGCATTGCATCACTTTCTATTAGCGGTGGCGTTATTGTAAACATATATGATGGTTATTTAAGTCACATTTATGTTTTCTGTTTTAGCATAAAATAGACACATATATTGTGCCTATTTGCAGCAAGATATGTTACACACGAGTTTGTAGCCTTCATAAGTCATTTACACGTTGCGTCTGAATTATAATCTATGTAATTTCGTGTCTATATGTCTTATGTATGTGTTTAGCTCAACCTTGCACTTAGTGATTCTCGTTGAGCCATGGTACACTGGACATGTATTTTCGAGCCAGCCCATGCGCCTACTAAAGAGAGCATTGAGACGTTTTTTTTAAATCCTTGTTAATTGTGTGGGACGTAATAAGATTTTCTAAACAAACAACACACATGACTGAGTTCGACGAAATCGAACTGCGATTTCTCTAATCAAACATGAATGGCACAGGAATGAGTGCTCGAAGCGTAGTCGAAGACTCTTACGCCCCTCTAGTTGAAATCGTTAATGCTCATCCTATGGTAAGTTCACTTGCAATCACTTAAGCTTGCCTTGACCACGGGCTGATGTCGGCAGAAACTGTATTAGAACTTCGTCCATCGCGTCGAACGTCTTGTGGAATTGCTGGAAGACAATAGACTTGCATAGGCCGTTAATAGTGATGTCGGGGCCATGAAGACTGTGACTTTCTGCGCATGTTCCCCGTGTCTCCAAGTCTATTTTTCTCTCTTTACCTTTCAAGCTCCTTAATATCATGTTCCGGTATAGCGCAACACATCCGTTTTACCAGACTTGTTCAATTCGGCACCTCTACACTTTCTCTGATTCTTTCCTTCCTTTCATTGGTATGATCTCGAGTGGTTCCCAGAATCCCCACGAGAGCAACAGAATCAGGCTTGCAGCGACCCGATTCCATTGACCTGCAAAAAATAAACTTAGAGCAGAAGTAGTCGCACGTACCCGCTTATACCCCGGCGGGGAACCAAACGATAGCCGACGATTTTTGAGCTTTTGCAAGCGTTGGTTCGTAAGGCGGCTCCAAGATTATTGTTAACAAAATAAAACATTCGGTAGAGTATGTGCGCAACCGTCCTCGTCACTGCGGCTATTACTGACACAAGTTGTGCAGGCCCTATATCACTCAGAGCGAGAAGCAGTCCGACAGATTACGGTAGCATCGAACGACGCCTATTTTGGGATTGTAGAGAAAAGCACATAGTAATCAGACAACGCATAAGAAAGCGCTAACAATGACCGAGGTGTCTGTGTGCACAGGAGATGACGACACCTCGTTGTTGGAGTTTAGCCGAAATCAGGTTGGATCAAAGCGGAGCCCTCCGTGGCAGAGCGGGTTGCTCCTAATCGACCAGTGGAAAAGGCGAACTTGCTCCAGATCGACCAGTGGAATTGAACTTCTCGGCCGCGGAGCAACAAAACCTGCTCCAGGTTGCCGGGCGGAATTCAACATTAAGTATACTGTGTTCAAAGGACAACATTCAGGATTTTGGTTACACGTTTGCGTTCGGAAAATATACAGAACGCTGTTTACTGGTCGGCGATGAGATCGAAGAGACCCTGTCATGCTGATGGCTGACGTAGTATTAGCTTAATGTATATTTACTTCAGTTACTCTCGAACACTTATGTTTTCATCTTTTTTATGTGAGCATGAATGTGTCTTTCGTGCGCTGCGTCATCAAAATGATGGTGGGCAGTCAACTATACGGGCTATAGCTTAGCTGAAGCAGCTGTTCTGAATGGGTCAAAACCGCAAACAGGCTGCCCATTGGCGATGGACGCCAGTTTTCTAACCTTATGTTTCGACCCTATGCTAGTTAGAGTATGCCTGTTCTGGGATCTCGTTACTTTCTTCTGTATGACAAGGTGTCGCGCTTCCATCCACATTCCCGACAAGGAAAGCTGCAAGGTACATCGGCCTAGATTCGGACCGACAATATGACTGCAGCACCCCCTTTAGCCCCCATCAGAAATGTCTCGTGACACCCTTAGAGCATATGCCCACACACAGTACTTGGTATAATGACAAAAAGAAAGTTATATTTGATTATAACTTTGAGTTCTGTAAAGAGAAACTACGAAAGCCCAAATCTTAGCCAATCGTGTACGCTCTGCTGCCCGTGTATTTTCAGAAGGAAAAATATTCAGTTTCTCACATCGAGCCCGACAGGGACGCCTGTCAACGTCCCAGACAGGAATCTCGACGTAACCGAACGTCAAGCTCGAGCGCGTGTTGCCCAAGCGGCGGCCCGCACCGGTGCAGGTGGCGGCCCTTTCGGTGGCTGCGGGTGGCGCATCGCCCTAGTGGCCGACTGCTCGGTGCCGCCGGCGGAAGCGCGAAGAGGGAAGCAGCGTGGCTAAAAAAAGGCCGCCGAGGGGGAGGGCGGGCACGATGCGCCCTTGTTCCCCGAAAAATCGAACCCAGGGCCGGCACGACCTTGGGCCAGCCAGACGGTCGCTGCCCCGGGCTCTGCGGCAGCAGAAAGAGCCGCCCACTGACGCAATTGCGCCGCGCCATTATTTTAAATGCACCCGCTACGGAATACCATAAAGTATACGAGGCCCCACACTCCCATCGCCGAAGAATGGCTCGGGCTGCGAGGGAAATATGGCAAAAGAAAAAGGTGGCTGGCCGATTCTTTCGTTGGCATTAAAAAAAGAAGGGTCCGCACTTCGGACGTCCTTGAGAGTGTCGCGCGCGCCGTGTCGCTGGGGGAGGGCCTCGGTGCCAAGGCTCGTCTCGCAGGGTCACGTGAACGGAATTGGCGCTCGGGAGGCGCGCCCTGGGCCCTCACTGGCGCCGACCGGGCACATAGCTCCGGCTGCCGGCTCCACTCCAGGCCCATCAGGCGGCATGCTAACAGATGCCTTCAGCGGTCGGCATCGGCTCCCGGGCATTAATCAAAAGTTGGGAACACCCGAGCCACTGCGCATCGCGAGCCACTGCGCACCAAGTTACTTTAAAACCTCAGAATGATACAGTAAAGCCAGATAAGTGGCTCTATACTGTCAGCGTAAACTTGATGATTCAGTGTTCCAAGTTGAACCAGCAGTTTTTTCCAGAACGCGAAGCTTGGCTTCGCATGCGCGTCACTGTTTCAGCGATAACGGTGCGCAAACTATGTCAGCGAACCCGGAGCTCTGAGTATGTGTTTGTAAAAAATAAAAATATTTTAACAGCTCAGCAGGGTAGCTCACTCATCGATTACTTAGCATACTTTGCCTGCTCTATAGGTCTTCTTATTCAGGCCCGAGCCTAGCAACTAAAGCGAACATGTCTCAACTCAAGCCCATGTTCATTAATGTTGGTAATCACAATCGCCATGTCCAGACAGTGAGATTCCGACATCACCGCTTGACAATCAAGCTTTTCACAAATTTCTAGCCATGATAGTTTATTATTTTTAATATTCTGCATTTTTAATATTCTGCAGTTTAATATTCTGCATGTCCCATCACCTGCAAGTACGACCACGCTCCCAATAGTCCGTCTCAGTGGTTCGTTCTAAAATGAAGCAAAATTTTTCGGGCATGACAATGCGACCTTTTTATAGAAACATAGCTCTTTAGCATGAATGCCTGGTAACATAATGGCCTTCCCGTAACGTTGCCTCTTTTTCTCTGTCTCATGATCTGCGAAGTAATATCATCTTCATGAAGCATGAAAAAAAAAAAGACATCCCCATTCATGTCTGTCGCGCAATGGCTATGCTCTGAAGTTGCACAGCTAGATTAAATTTCACTTCGATTCATTGTTCGTTCCACCTATGCAGACAACCAAAACCAACTATCAAAACAAACTAGCAAAGTATTAATAAAAAAGTATATATGAAGCTATGTCACGATAACTCGCTGTTTTCTTTATAAGTGTGTTCTTTATTCATGACTGGTCGGCATTGAGCCGGAAGTATGATTTATGACGATGGCTTGTCTGTAAATGAGTGACAGCTCATGGCGACAGATTTGTACGAGTCCTTACAGCTTGCATGAAAGCCGGGTACTTCTCTGGTATAATATAAAGAAACTGAATTAAGGAGACGGGAAACAAAAGCCTGCGGCATCTGTATTCTATACAGCTATCCAGTGACATATTTCAGACGGTTAGGTTCCTATCTCCATGCTCTCCAAGCACATTGTAGAAACCACCACATATTGTGGAAAGCAAGTTTTGAGGACTATTTTTCATTTTAATATTTTTCGGTTGCAATCTAGCTTTCATGAATGTCTAAGAAAACTGGAGGTCTAATAAGAATGTACAAGTAAAAAAAAATCATCTTACAGCAATGACATGCGTGATTTTAACGGTATACCAGTAACACGCTCGCATGTCGACTAAGCCTTTTGAGACGAAAAAAAAACGTAAATTACCAAATAGAAACAGTTAAAGTATTTATTTTCTTGACTTTGCGCACGTTCCATAAAGAGCAAACACTATTCAAAAAAGAAAAACAAAGAAACGCGCTGCCATTCGTTTCGCGATCGTCCTCGTTTTCCCACAGGCAATTGCTATCGCTCCTGCCTCGCCATCGGGCGGAAAACCGAAAGCGAGGCTCTCACGTTCGTCGCTACAAAGTAGCCAGCCGAGTATCGATTTTTTTCAGCCGCTTTGGTGGTGAGGCAAGAACGGAGAAAAGGCTCGAGGATTCAAAGGGCGCCGAAAGCGAAGCGAATCGGAATTACAAAACGGTCTCTCGAAACGAGGAACAAAAGGTTTGCTGCCTTTCCTCCCACACTCCCCAAGTTTACTACTATTCCTCCATTGTTTTCTCCCTGCATTTGAATATATATATGACAAACTCTCTTTTGAGATAATGAGTAGACAAATTTAAATTGATGTCCGCAAGACAAAATATAATTATTAATGCAATGCAATCAATTAAAATTGTATATGGCTATACAAATTTCATGATTCTACAGCAATACGTAACATACTTATATATACATAATGGTATATTCTGGATACCCTAGACATGATTACGCTGCACGCAACAAATGCTGCCGTGTATCAACCTCAAATGCAACCCAGCAGGAAAGAAATTGTCATGCTTGCTCATGCATGATCCTGTTCATGGATGTTACGTTTCAATAACTGAACCTATCCATGCGTTTTACTTACCTATAGGATAGAACAGGTCTTCTCTGACGATCCCATGCGTGAGATAGAGCGTTCCTTACAAGGAAACAAATCTTTTCTGCCCGTCTGTACCGTGCTTCCTTGCGCGCACCTTGGCGGCGCATTCCGCTGCGTTTTATCGTGTCGTACACTATGTGGAGACTTCAATGCACATATGAATGCCGACACACATCCCACTAGAGTAGGATAAAGGTACTAGGTAATAAATAAGTATGTTGTGAAAGAATTCAATCCACAGAGGCACGCGTAGAAGAGGGCAAACTTGCATCAACGCATAAACAGAAGGATACAATTCGCTGTTGCATTTTTCTCGTGCGTGAGCTGTGTTTTTACATCATAGCGGCAATACACTTCGTTGCGCGATGCTTCTGGACTAGAATTGGGTGACGCGTTGCCCCAACGCGCGAACCTCGCGAACAGAAATCGTGTCTAGCGAAATCGCGCAAGTGAATCGAATTGACGTGTGATGCCCACAAGGGCGAATTCGCGTAGAAAGAGAAAGGATGGGAGAGAAAGGTGACCTCTGCAGTAAGCGGCGGGCCAAGAAGTTCTGTTAGGAGTAGAAGGCAAATTCTGCAGGTCACTTGGCACTATAGCTGTTGTTCTTGAAGGAAAGAAGGAACCACTGGAGGGCAGAGGCTGGTCATCTTTCTGCCTCCACTACTTTCTCCGCCTTCATTTTCGCCGAGAGGTCGGCCCACGCGTTGAGTGAAACTCGGAAAGAGAAACAACTGCGCGGACCCAAAGAGAAAAAGGGGGTGGAGGGAGAGAGATGCGGGGGGGATTGACTTCGTGCAAAATATTTTGAACACCGATGCAGGAATAGACGGCGCGTGTGGATTGACTACGAAGTGCCGGAGCAGCTGAGCGGTGACGAACTGCCCGCGGCAGCCCGTGCACTTGAACGCAAACGTTGTTTGGACCTGCGTGGCATGCACGCTTGTTGGCTTGACGGGGCCGGTCAGATTTACATCTGCTGCGGTCGCGCCTCTCCCGGAGCAATGCCTCTGCCTGGGCACAAATGAGCTCGCGAGTTTCGAATTTCGTTCAGGTGACTCGCTGAATATTTACCGAAACACGCATCGTGTTTTGCATTGATTGTTATGTCTGAGAAAGGCTTCGGGTGGTATACCCTGAGTTATTTCTTTTTTGCACTGACCTGCATGAACAAAGGGCAACAATGCGGGTAGATATAAAGTTGCAAGCCAAATTTACTTTGACGTATACACGGCATAACATTACGGCGGGTGTCAAATATCATTCCATATATTTGTTTCGTAGAATTACCACATTTACTTTACAGTCTACATTCTATATCACACAAGCATGGAGAGAAGAACACGTAAAACTAAACTATACTGCAAGGCTTGCTGCAAAATGGCTCTTCGGCGCACACAGTGGTCTGGCATCTCTAGGTGGTAACTGTCTAAGTGGGAACATAGAACACAAATCAGACCACATGTTACGTTTTTAAGTAACTAAAGGCAAGTTCAGCTTTCCTAAACTGAATCCTGGCATCAAATCAACATTTGTGCAATGTGTTTTAAAACATGTATTCTAAAAGCAAGTCAAGGATTAAGGTGGTCACCTGTAGACGAGCTCTTCTCTCTCAATGTATCTTACACTTCTTCAATTATGAAAAAAAACGAAAAAAAACGATGGAAAGTTTATAGCAAAATGTATTCTTGGACATTTCTGACGTAGTCACATTCAGCTGCACCGCTACATTGAGGGGTTGCAGCATTTCTAAGAAGGCAATTCGGCAACTGTGTAGTCACGGCCCCTTTTTTGTCACCTCAACACGACACTTTCGGAGCATCATCAATACTAATTTAGTAATTACAATCCCTTCACGTCATGTTTAACGTGTTAAGCTTGAAGCGCAAGGATCACTCGAAGGAAACACCTTGAACTTGATTGAGACGTAGAGAAGGAAATATTTTGGACCTCGATGTCTCTATGCAGTAGCCCGTTTTTCACAAAACGACATGAGCCGAACTGTTTATTTTTGTGCCTCAGGTTTCATACACGGTGTGAACCAGCTTGGCTAACCTTGCCAACGTACGTAACTATTGAATAGAGGCGTGAAATGATGATGGGCACAGTGAAAGCGTTCTTAGACTTCGTGACCTTCAACTTTCAAAGTCCGTCTGGGAAAGAACCCGCACAGACAGGCGATTCATCCTCTTCTACCTTCGTTTTATTTACTTTTTTATCAATCTTTTAACTAGTAGTGTGCGTGCACAGCGCATCGCTCTTGTCAGGGCGAGCTTTTCTTTTCTTAGTTTTTTTTATTATTTTTCTTCTGAGTGTGTGTGTTCTCGCGCCATGCGAGAATAGGGACGTAATGGAAGTTGCAACTTGTGACCGAGTGGAACACTTTGCCGCGTCGTTTTACGCCGCCGTGCTAATGACGGCGCGCTCAGTGGGCTCCCTCTTCTCGGCCGAGGTTCCTCCCGGCTGTCCTTTCTCTCCGGGTTTCTCAGGCGCGCTCTCCCGACGGCAGACTACCCGTTGCCGTGGCAACTTCTCAGGGCGTTGTCCGCTGTGGCGGCCCAGTGCCGCTTGTCGCACCGTGGCTGTATGCGGGTAAGAGACAGAGAAAAAAAAAGAGCTCTCTAAACGAAGAGCGATAGCAGTTTACTACAGCTGGCACTGCAGAATCGCAGGGTGACCCGGTGGCATTCATTCGGCCACCATGGCGACGAGGCCGGGCTTTATCTCTGTATATACTGCCACTCTGCTCCGTATTCAAGCGGAAGCTCGTTTTGATTTGGTCATCCATACGTGTCCTGAAGTTTCTCAATGCTGCTGCAAGTTGCTTTGCTGCCTACATAGTTACCTCCTCCCCCCCCCCCACCTACAAAAAAGAGAAAGAAACTGACACACACTAAAGTAGCTGCATGGGATCATTTTGTTTCTGCTTTGCTTTTCGAAAATTAATGAGGCCAATATCTCGCATTCCGATTGATATTTACGCCAAAGAGGAAGGGGGCAAAGAAGCCTGCTCTTGCAGTGCTCTACCAAACGGGCAGCTTACGCAATTCTTGCGCGTGTGTGGGCACTCATATCCGCGCGTAATCTGACCTCGAGGGTGTTAGGACGCAGTTAATGCTAATAAAAACGAGTGTGGTACACACTGCCCGTAAATACCTCAGTATGCTGTCAATGACAGCGAGTCGGCAAACCTGAAAGAAATCGCCGCACCGTTCACTAAAACAACAGAGAAGAACGAGTGAGCCGGTTTCGACTGAAACGTTTATGCCAGTGAAACAATAAAATGGCTGAAAGATTAACTCTCACTTCTCCCTTCCGTCGTGAAATTCTACAAACTGAAACGCTTAGGTTCAACTATGGTTTATGTGAGCAATGCTTGCTACACCGTGGAAGGCGTGCTTCCTGTCCCTCAATTCTTTCCCTGTTGCTCGTTTTGTCTGCTGACGGCGAGACCATTATACCTAACAATACTCCTCTTCAGTGAAACATCGTTCCTCACTTCGAGTGTCCTCGAAATGCATATCATTGCCACTATATCCTGACTGCTCTAAATCCGTACTACGTCGGCGTTGCGCACTCCGCTGAGAAAACCAAGTAGAATAATTCTTTCTTCCTTCCTTCCTTTCTTTTTTTCTTTCTTTTATCTTTCTTTTTTTTTTTTTTTTGCCTTGACGCAACCGTTACGCTGCATCAATGGGGCCTATATTTTTATAGGTCCGACTAAGAGCAAGACAGAGGTAGAATTTGGTAATGCCGGTCTCTAAGATCCATTGAATGATATTAAATAAGCAATTTCAATAGCATGGGTAATCAGCACTGTCATATTATTAGCGAAACACTGCTGCAGTGTAATGCTCCAAGAGCACATTCTCTATTGTTCTCGTGGGTACAAATTGAAAGAGATACAGATTCAGAGAAGATTCAAAATTGAGAGAAAAAACAAATCGAGCATAACCTTTGAAATTCCTCAAGGTCATAGGGCTAAATGCGTGGAGCAATAATTAGATGTTATAAAAAACGTTTTGCCAAGTGGAGTGTGGTCGTTTGCGTTACGGCTAGCAGGGTGCTGTACATTTTCAGCATGTTGTTAACAAGAATCGCTATTGGCGGCCTTAGATGTACAGATATGTCATTGGCTCAGCATCCCTGATATATATATATATATATATATATATATATATATATATATATATATATATATATATATATATATATATATATATATATATATATATATATATATATATATATATGTATATGTATGGCACAATGGGAGCACTGTCAACAACATTGATTTAAATAAATACATTGAATACAATAAATACATTGATTTCCCAACAGCTTCGGGAGGGTCCTCCTTTCGCCAGGGGATGTGTTATACTAACATAGACGTTCAAACTTCGTTGCTGCCGCGTCCCTCTCGCCTTGAAAGATGTTTACTAGAGTGAGAGATAACTAAAAAAAGAAAAAAAAGAAGAAAAAACCCACTGTCAACACTAAGCACGAAACCAGACTGTGCACATCCAAATGCCGCGTAGTCCACATCCGGTTTTCATCCCGTGCTGGCCAGTTCTCGACGTGTGTCAGTCCACCCAAGATTGTCGCCGCGTAAGGAAAGGCGTGCCTAAGAAAAGGGTTTCACCTTAAAGGGTCGGTCGGCTCTTTACCTTTCATCTTCGCCCGTTTCCCCTCAATGGCCGTCAAGTGGTAGGCGAGCGTAAATGTAGTATGTGCACGTGAAAAAAA
Organism: Rhipicephalus microplus; assembly: GCF_043290135.1. Lineage (NCBI taxonomy): Eukaryota > Metazoa > Arthropoda > Arachnida > Ixodida > Ixodidae > Rhipicephalus > Rhipicephalus microplus. Next base: position 83,926,644 of record NC_134710.1, read on the forward strand.
AAGAAAGGACAGTGTACACGTACGAGTCAGTCAGAAAAAAAAAACATGGTCTCCAGCTATGAATCCTTGTCCCCAATTTCCTCCTGGCTTACTTCTCGGAGGCAGGAGAGTCTTCCAGTGTCCTCGTTGATGCCGGCTACTAATGTTCTAAATTTTAAAATAAAATATGCCTCACGGTGTTCGCGCTCGCGCCTGTTTGAGAAACCGGACTGTAAAAGAGTTACGCTGATATTTTCAAAACTGTGGTTAGGCAGGCGCAGATGTCTAGATAAAGGTAGCTTCGGCAGTGAAGTGGCGTGGTACCGGTGATTATTGAACCGCAGCCGAAAGGGCGTGTCTCTTTGGCCGATATATTCTTGTCCACAGATGTTGCAATGTAACATGTATATTACGTTACTGGAGTCACAATTACGGCTTTCAGTTATGCAGAATTTGAAATCGGGGAAGTTCGCTCTTGATTCACGTGTTGTGACCATCTGTGGGCATACCTTGCATCGAGCTTTTCTGCAGGGATGACACCCTGATTGCATTTGGAGGGGTTTGTTTTTGCTCAGACAAGAATGTCCTTCAGGTTTTCATCCCTGTGGTACACCACCTGATGTGCCCCGGGTCTAGTGGCTAAGGTACTCGGCTGCTGACCCGCAGGGCGCGGGTTCGAATCCCGGCTGCGGCGGCTGCATTTGCGATGGAGGCGGAAATGTTGTAGGCCCGTGTGATCAGATTTGGGTGCACGTTAAAGAACCCCAGGTGGTCTAAATTTCCGGAGCCCTCCACTACGGCGTCTCTCATAATCATATAGTGGTTTTGGGACGTTAAACCCCACATATCAATCAATTACACCACCTGATGTGGCTTCGCGAAAATTGAAGTTAGTCCTTTGCTTTGCCTGATTATGTTGTAATGGCGGGAAAGTATGTTGTTGATTCGTGGCGCTGATGAGGAGTAAGTACAAGGTTCGTTTGGGAAGTCGTTTTAGATACTCTTTTTGGTCCCTTATTTATATCATTCCGGTTCACGTTGTGAGCACGTAGTATGGCATCACCAATAATGTCTTCGGGATAACTTTGTTTCAATGCTTTAGGTGTTCTGTGTGTCTGTCAAATCGGTGCATATTCTTCGGTACCGGTAGGCCTGAGAATATGGAATACCCGTTTTGCAATGGTTTGGATGGCTGCTGTTGAAATGTAGGTACATTTGACGGTCTGTTGGCTTTTTGTAAAGGTTGGTTGACAGTGACAGTGACAAGCGGTCATTTTTGACCGTGATAGTGGCGTCCACGAAGTTGATGCTAGGTTTTGAAATTTGGTGCGTGAATTTAGTTGACGGGTGGCACTTGTTAAAATCCTCTATGAAGCGGAAAAGACTTCCCTCATCGTGGTTCCATATCATAAAATATTGTATGAGTATCTTCTGTAGTAGAAAGGTTTTAAGGTGCGTCCCTCAACGAATGGGATTTCAAGTGAAGCTATAAAGGTGCTCATGAAGTTTGGGGCCATTTTCGTGTCCATTGCAGTGCCACTGACCTGAAGGAAGACTTGTACTAAATAATCCTTTTGAGTTCAAGTCTTCCTTCAGGTCAGTGGTACTAAATAACTATTTTGAGTTCAAGTTCAAGAAGTGTGAACAGTACCTCACCACTTACACTAGTTGATGAGTCAGATTTTACATATTTAGAAACCATAGCCGCTATTCCGTAATGGTGGGGTATGTTGGTTGGTGTACAGGGAGCAGACATCCATGGTCACCAGAAAACTACCGCTTGGGATGTTGAGACTTGAAGTTTCGCAGATGAAGTAGTTTGTGTCTTTTAGGTAATAGGGAAAATTTGGGCGGATGTCCTATATTAAGGAATTGATGAATTTTGATATATTTTCTGTTGATGTGCTGACATCCCGGATTGCCTGCCTTGTATATTTTGGGGAGCAAATAGAATCGACCGGGAACAGAATGAGCCGGTAACATTGCTTTTGCCAGTAATTTTCTCGTCCCGGCGGAGATTCCTTTTCAAACGGACCCGACTCCCTTTCAAATTCGGGAGTCGGGTTCGTTGGAAGTTCTTTGTAGAATTTTGTGTCTGATAGTTGTCGTCGCCCTTCCTTTAGGTACCCTTCGTTTAAGTAGTCAGACATGTTACTATGCAGCCATGTTACTATGGTTAATTCAGCGTTTTTTTCGGGTGCCCTTCGTTCTGACTTTGATAGGTTGTTTCGAGATGGCCGATTTTTTTTCATACGCTCTTTTTGAACTGCTGGTATATACATATCGAGGTGTTTGTCTGTAGGTGTTTGTCTCTGCTCACCTGGACACCATGACTTGTCATGATCAATCAATCTATTCTCGTCCGTACAGTCCTTTCGATCATGAAAGTATTCATGGAGGTGGAGATTACGCGCAAAGCTATCGCGCAAAGTTACTTTGAACTTGCATTCAAATTCATTGAATCCACCGGATGATGGACAAAAGGCAAAAGTTGTAGCTGAGCGGGTGTGAGCGGACAGATTGAGGACATTTTTCTCATAAGGCGTGGCATGGCAGTGTCAGCGTCAGAGAGGCATTTCTATCAATTAGTAAAATCATTGAAAACGGGTTGTCGCTGTCATTTCTACTGTTTAGAAAAATCATTGCAAAACAGGTGGTCCCTGTCGATTGGGAAAATTATTCAAAAACGGGTGCTCCCAGTCATTTTATTAATTAAGAAATTCATTGAAAAACGAGTTGTTTCAGTCATTTCTGTTAAATAAGTAAATCATTGTCATTTCTACCGATTAGAAAAGTTATTGATAAACGGGTGGTCTCTGTAATTCAAAATCATTCAAAAACGAGTGGTCTTTCTTTTTTTCTACTGAATAAGAAAATCATTGAAAAACGGATGGTTTAGTCATTTCTACTAAATAGGATTATCATTGAAAAACGGGTGGCTGCAGTCATTTTTACCAATCAGGAAAATCATTAAAGAACGGGTGGTTGTAGTCATTTCTACAGACTGGAAAAATCATTCGAAAATGGGTGGTTTTTGTCTTTTTTACTACATCAGGAAATCATTAAAAAACGAATGGTTTCAGTCATTTCTACTAAATAGAAATGTCATTGAAAAATGGGTGTTGCAGTCATTTTTACCAGTAAAAAAATTCATTAAAAAACGGGTGGTCTCTGTCATTTCTACTGATTAAAATAATCATTCAAAAACGGCTGGTTTTTGTCTTTTTTACTGAATGAGAAAATCATTCAAAAACGGATGATCTTTGTTTTTTCTACTGACTAAGAAAATTATCGAAAAACGGATGGTTTCAGTCATTTCTATAAAATAAGATTGTCATTGAAAAACGGGTGGCTGTAGTCATTTTTACCAATCAGGAAAATCATTCAAAAACGGGTGGTTGATCTCAATTTTACTGAATAAGAAAATCATTCAAAAACGGCTGGTTTTTGTATTTTTTACTGAATGAGATACTCATTCAAAAACGGATGGTGTTTGTTTTTTCTACTGAATAAGAAAATTATTGAAAAACGGGTGCTTGCAGTCATTTCTACCAATTAGACAAATCATTGAAAAACGGATGGTTTTTGTCATTTTTACTGATTTGAAAAATCATTGGAAAACGAGTGGTTTTAGTCATTTCTACTGAATAGAAAAGTCGTTGAAAAACAGGTGGTCTTTGTCTTTTTTACTAAATAGGAGAATCATTCAAAAACGGGTGGCCTTTGTCTTTTTTAGTAGATAGGAACATCATTGAGAAACGAATGGTTTTAGTCATTTCTACTGAATAGGAAAATGATTGAAAAACGGGTGTTTGCACTCATTTCTACCAATTAAAAAAATCGTTGAAAAATGTGTGGTCTTTGTCATTTCAAATAAATTGAAAAATCATTGGAAAACGGGTGGTTTTAGTCATTTCTACTGAAGAGAAAAGTCATTGAAGAACGGGTGGTCGCAGTCATTTGTACCAATTAGAATAATCATTGAAAAATGCGTTGTCTCAGTCATTTCTACCGATTAGAAAAATCATCGAAAAACGGGTGTTCCCAGTCATTTCTATTGATCAGGAAAGTCATTAAACACAGGTGCTCTCAGTCATTTCTACCAGGAAACTCATTGAAGAACGGGTGGTCCCGGTCATTTCAATTAATTAGGAAAATCATTCAAACACAGGTGGTCCCTGTCATTTCTATTGAATAGGAAAATTATTGAAAAACGGGTGGTCCCAGTCCTATTAGAAATCAACTAAATTAAAAATGTAAATTGAATAATTAGAAATCAATCTTTTTATTAATTACGAAAATTATTGGAATTGGGTTCTCTCAGTCATTTCTATCAATTAGGAAAATCATTGAAAACCGGATGGTCTCAGTCATTTCTATCATTGAAAATCATTGATAAACGGGTGGTGCATGTTTTTCGTGCATCCAGGTAGGTGCACGAACAATATGCGCTCGTGGGGGGTTTTCGGTTGTGCACATTGTTGTAAGTTAAGCAGTTCGTTGCAGGTCTTCTTGCGGTGGTCGCTTCATAAGTGATCGCTTGCAGTCATCGCTTCATCACGTTTCAGTTTTCTTGCTTTTTGAACGGCGTCACATGTCGGGGGTAAACGAAATCCTTAAACGACATTACAACATTCTGGAACAAAGTGAACGTCTGAAGCGCGCATTCCCATCCGCTCCTGGCATCGTTTACCGACGACCACGCAACGTCAAAAACACACTTGTCCACTTTCAAATCAATACCTGACCCCCTAAAAATTCATGCCGACCTGTCTTGTCTTGTATGTAAAGCGATGAAAGAAACACACAAAGCAACCAGCACACAATTTAAGTTTTCAATTATCATACCAGAAAACCTAACATGCGATTCCTCTAATGTGGTATACCTACTCGAATGCAACGTGTGCAGTATGCACACGTTGCATTCGACAAAAAGAAATACCATTTAGGATTCGCTTCAATAATCACAGAGCCCATGCGATGTCAGCCCCAAGTCTACCTCTATCAAAACATCTCAATCTTCCCGACCATGCATTTGACAAACTATCAGTAACACTCTCCTCTGAGAGTGTTACTCGAAATCCCGCAAATATACGGGATTTCGGGATTCTCAGAGACGGAATTCCATCAAACCGAGAACTCACGTTTTCGGTTGAATGGAGAGTCAACACCCCGATAGAGGAACAAATGAGAATCCGGGTACACTTGCAGCAACTAAAGCATTAGAAAACAATAACGGCAATAATGAAAATAATAACTGAGTTCACAGCACTGCAGCTGCGAATGGCACTGGACAACTCTAAATATTTCCAAGTGTAACTACTCTTCCTAAGTACAGCTGTCGTCTGTTTCTGTTTTTACCGTACTATCCAATCAATTGTGCCAAGCATGACATGCACAACAGCAACCCTGTGCATAATCGGGAGGCCCCTACTGCACGCGTAATCCAGAAGCGGGAAAGAATTGACATTGAACCCGCTAGCCAGTTTCTGCGGCAATAGGCGGTGCCCCTCTTTCAACGACGAGATGTCGACGAGGCGCTAAACTTCTTACGAAATCTCTTTTCCCCCACACCAAACCGCCAGAACCATGCGGCGCCGTCTGGTCGGGAACAGTACGTTAGGGTACACAGAAGGATACACAGACCGCGGACATCTTCAAGGTGAAAAGGAGAAAAGGGAGAGAGGGAGGGGTAAGGGGAAGGAAGAATGAAAGGGGGTGCCCGGGTGGTCCCAGTCATTTCTATCAATTACGAAACCATTGAAAAACAGGTGGTCGCAGTCATTTCTACCGATTAGGAAAATCATTGAAAATACGCAGATGATACAGTGCTAATGGCCGACAACAAGGAAGATTTGCAGAGATTGATGGACATTTGCGGTAATGAGGGAGATAGGTTAGATTTCAGATTCAGTAAGGAAAAATCAGCAGTCATGATTTTTAATGATAATGAAGGTTTTGAGCTTAGGATACAGGAAGTCACGCTAGAGATAACAGGCATATGGATAAGCGATGGGGCCGAGCACCTAAGGGAACATGAAGTATACTCGAGGACTAAAGGTAACAGAAATGCAGCAGTGATGAAAAATAGTGCACTATAGAATTACAATAGGTATGATGCGAGAGGAATATGGAAAGGGGTCATGGTTCCGGGTCCGACGTTCGGCAGTGTGGTCTTGTGCATGAGATCAGAAGTTAAAGCAAGATTAGAAATTAATAAAGCCGAGCAATAAGCAGAACGGCTTGCTAACTAAGCAGTAGGTAGGCTTGCTTCTTCTTCTTGTTCTTCTTTTTTCAGGGGCCAAGCTCTTCTTAGTCTAATATTCCCATCCGCTCGTGGCATCGTTTACCGACGACCACGCAACCTCAAAAACACACTTGTCCACTTTCAAATCAATACCTCGCCCCCTAAAACTTTATGCCGACCTATCACTGGTCACGCGTAACTGAGAGAAAAGACGAGAAAGAAAAAAAGGCTAAAGAATTTCTCGTCTCAATTTCTCGACGGCGTTATTCTGCCACTACTCTCCGATTGGCTGCTACGCGCGCTTTACCTGAGTGCGCGGAGAACGAGTGCGTCTCTCCCTCTTCTGGATAGCCACCACACGTGCCGGATCATTGGTGGGGCATGGACGAAGTAGAGTGGCGGGGGCGTTGAAGACGCTTGTGCTCGGCTTTTTTTGGCTCGCGTCTCGTCGGTGTTACCCGCGCACCGTCTGCATTCTCGAACGTGATCGGACGCATGCACGCTTGCACAGATGGACGGATGGATGCTTCGCCCAACTCATCATCATTCACTCTGTGAATGGTGATGAGTTGTGATTTTTTAACTAGAACGAAAACGTAAACGACATATTATCAATTATTTCGTTCTGGAGTGAAGCCAAATTTTTTGTCGTTTTTTGGTTCACGCGTAAACTTGGCATTCAGAACAGCCGAGGTCACGCAACGTGAGCAATAATGCATCACTCAGAGTACAGTACTAGCGCGTATCTCAGGCATCAATTCTAAAGTAAGCATGAGCTGAAATTGTGCAAAAAATGACAACAGTGGCAATCAGAGATCTTTGTATTAAAACAAATGGACTTTCGTGTGCATGTCAATCATGCCAGCTTGGAGAGGTCATTCTAGGCACTGAAATTTGTTTTGTATGAACATACATACATACATACTTTGCATATGAGAAGTGCACTTGTTGATGGCTGCTTTTAAAGATATGCTCAATTGTTCGACGCAAAGCATTGAGTCTGCTCGAAAATATCGTAATTCACTATTGAGAAAGTATATTATAACTTACAAGGGCGCTGGTTTGCACTAATTTGTGGGAGTTCGCGGTACATTTCATTCTCCTTCTCTTAAGAACGTGGGAATAACAGAACATCTCTCAATTTCTTAAGAGGAGCGTCCGCATACGACAAATGCAATATTTTTATAGTTACTCTAACCTAAAATTTCTGCATACAAATGAATAATGTTATGAACCGTCAATTAATTTTTATTTTTCATTTTGGAGCAGAAACGGAACGAAACTTTTTGTGATGAAACGACACTAAAACAAAAAAAAAAGATTCGTTCCAACACCCTGCTGGGTGCTGCCATAATCCTCTATGGGCTGTCGTTGACATGCGTGACACCCCAAAGATGCACTGACGAGGCTGCGATGTCAGCTTTTGTACTCCCGACTCCAGAAAAAAGGGGATTCTTCGTTGAAATGTTCTATACACGGCAATGTCATGCTCTTCCGTCTCCCTTACTACTCACCCTCAGTTTCCTCAATTGACTTGATATATAAGGTGCTGGTTGCGCGACGCCAAGTGATGGCATGAGAAACAGCATAGGATGAAAACATGCTCCCTTCCTTCTCGCCTCCCTTTCCCGCCCCTGTCCTACACACCGTTATGATCGGAATCCTTGGCTTGGCACCGTTCGGACGCGTGAGCACGTAGAACTCAACGTCTTCGCACTGTGCTGTGTCGTGCACGTTTTGCAGTGGTTTCTCCCTCACATTGGGGCGGACTGGGCGTGCCTCTTCTTTCTTTCCTGGGTTGGGAAGCAGGCGGCGTTTCACCTTCCCCTTTTGGGGGTGGAGGAGAAGACGACAATTTCATTGGACTGTCCTGGCCTCTACTGTTTTTTCTTGCAGTGAATCCTAGGAAGGCCAGCGCATAAAACGCGAGCGCCGAGAGGCTCGAGACCAGCTTCCAGAAGCTCCCACCAAGCTTTCATCTAGAACTTCCATGAGGCTACGCACCACTATCATGTAACACGCTACCTGTAAATAATGTAAGCAAGAGTTACTGTTAACAGCTCCGGGTTACTCTCCTCGACATCTCCCCGAGACTTTGGCTGGCTCTGGTCCTCTGGGCAGACCGCCGTCTACATCAACACACCTACACTATAGACCTATTCCATGTTTGTAAACACAAGTAGGCCCACGTCAACATTATGGGTAAAATTATAGCGACGTCCGCACGTAACTTCCTCCATAAGCGCTGAGGGCTGCGATGTGCGCCAACAAACAAAAATAAGTTGTGAGACGCGACTTACATCCAACCGCGAAGTTCGTCGGCATACCACTCTTTTTTTTTTCTCGTTGCTTGACTGAGAACACCACATGCACCATTCACAACCCAGCAGAAACCGTGGTAGGCAGGGCGTCTTTTGCCTACCAAGACAGCGCCACCGCATTTTCGTGACGTAAGTCCCGTGGAATTCGTCTATAGGCTACTGTGCTATACATGACTCGATTTCCCCAATGCCATTCATGAACATGCTATTCTCTACTGTCCTCCTTTCCATCCTACTCACCATTACATCCCTTTCACAACCCTCTTTATTGTTGGCTCTTTTTTGCATAATTTCGCCCGCGCGACGGCATACATGACTGTGCTACGCTTCAGCGCATCTACCACTCACTTGATGAGAGCATCTACCATTCACTTCGACAACGTCCTCAGTAACGACACTGTATCCCTCGCCGTTATTAACCGTCAATTTAGACCCTTCGCTTCAAGGCCGCTTAACGATGCTCGCCTATTCTTCCGAGTCCTCCAATATGAGGGAAACAATGTCGTCATTGAGGGTGTTGTCGAAGTGAATAGTAGATGCGCTGTTTGGTGCGTCGGTTTTGGTTTCGCCAGCTAAATTGGCCAGGTTGCATCGCTCCGCCGTGATTACCAGTGGCCACTTTTCTGAAATTTCAAAGTAGCCATAGGCTATTTGTGGGACTGGACTGGATATTACTACTAGTTAAAAAGTTAATTTGTGAAGTTTTAAAATCGCTGCCGTAAATATTGTTTGTACCCATCTAAAGATGCCTTCTACCACAGGAAGGCAATGCCGAAAGTAGCACGCAGGTACCTCCTTTCTGTAATTTTTAAAGAATGTTGGACACTTTTCTTGGAACACCCTGAATAGCAGCTGCATCTTGCCAGTACTTACCTACGCAGCAGAAACCTGGAAGCTTACAAAGATGGTTAAGCTTAAATTGAGGACGACGCAGCGAGTGATGGAAAGGAAAATGATAGGTGTATCTTTAAGAGACAAGAAGAGAGCAGAGTGGGTTAGGGAACAAACCACGATTAAAGACATCATTGTTGAAATCAAGAAGACGAAATGAACATTGGCCGGGCACGTAGCATGAAGGCAGGACAACCGCTGGTGATCAAGGGTGGATTTCTAGAGAAGTCAAACGCACGAGGGGGAGACATGAAGTTCGGTGGGCTGATGAGATTAAAAAGTTAGCAGACATAACGTGGCAACAGAAAGCGCAAGACCGGGTGATCAGGTGGATCGTGGGATAAGCCCTTGCCCTGCAGTGGACATAGCCAGACTGATTATTATTATTATTATCATCATCATCATCATCGTCGTCGTCGTCGTCGTCGTCGTTGTTGTTGTTGTTGTTGTTGTTGTTGTTGTTGTTGTTGTTGTTGTTGTTGTTGTTGTTGTTGTTGTTGTTGTTGTTGTTGTTGTTGTTGTTGTTGTTGTTGTTGTACTTTTTTAGCTCGTCCTTATTCTTCGAAATTTTGTATACGACGAAACCGTCACTTTCGCAGCACCTTTTCTTCAACTGCAGCGCTCACTGGGGCGAAAAGCGGAAACGGAGGAACCGTACCGAAAATAAAGAGGCCCCTTTTTTTAAGACCCGAGCGCTTCGGGAGGACTTCGTCGTGGCTTTCTTCTCGCGATCGACGGCCCGGCGAGAAAAGAAAAATAAAAGCTAAAAAATGGCACGTGCCCTGGCGTGCATAAATTAGCGTTCCGCTTTGCAGAGCTCATTCACGGTCGATGGTAAATAAACTTTCCCGCCGCTTCAACAGCCATCCTTTCATCTCTGCCTTCTTCCTCGCTGTGCTTCAGCGCTCCGTCGGTGCAACCGAACTGAACTAAACTATCCTCCGAAAGCAACAATCTGGCCGCGAGAGGCATTGTAATGGGGTGCTGCCGATTAGGTTTGACCAACCGAGGCTCTTAAAGGCGCACGCACAGATGAACCTGAAAACCATCATGTTTTTTTTTTTACTTTTTTCGCGTGTTCCTATCACTAAGTGCTCCGCTTAAGTGGTTTAGAATTGAACATATGTAGATTCGTGTTTATTAGTCGAGATCCATAGCCACAAAACCAATGATTCTCTTATTTTTTGTGAACTAACTCACAAACATGCTGTGTCGACCCATGGTGTTCTGGATATATTTTTATCATGTTTTACGGCGAAACGAGCCATAATTCCGAAAGACGACCACCGACTGACCGATTGGTTGATTGATTGATTGATTGATTGATTGATTGATTGATTGATTGATTGATTGATTGATTGATTGTGTACGTTTGTTTGTGCTCTTAACCTCAATATGTGAGTGTTCATACAGGATTTACATTCTGTTCAAGATATGCGTAAACCTATCTTCCAGTATAATTGCTTCTTACATGTTATTTATATGTTTAAAAGCGTAATTCAGTGAATGACATAACGTTTCAGAAATTAAAATTGGTCGCTAATTGTCTCAGTGCTAATAATAAAAATCATTTACCTTCAACTCGGAAACAAATTATTATCAATACTTTAAAAAACACCAAATCAAACGAGAAAACTGTCCGAATTGGCAGGTTAGCAAGTTATAAGTAACAGCGCCAGCCAAACAACCGTCAGGGAAGGATTCAGACAACACAGCGCTCGTGTTGTCTGAGTCTATACGCGTTGCTTGCTTCGCGCTGTTGTGTCAAAGACGCGTGAAACTGAAAACAAATACACCAAGAATGCGAAATAGGGCTTTAGAAACAGAATCAATGACAATAACGTGCGGAAGTATGCGTGGCCAAGCTATAAACACCGACGTTAAAAATAAATAATAGGTTACGAGAACAAGCGTACGAATGCGGTGATGTTTTTTCAACACAATAGCTGTTTACTATGCCGCAGGTTAATCAGAAGCTTAGAGAGGATGCTGTCATGCATAGCAGTACTAACATTTTCGTACTATTCCTCAAAGCTCCTACCATGGGCAGGAAAGAATAATAAACACAGAGTACGCGTGTTCGCACCCGCAAGCGTGCTTCCCTGCATTTCTTTGATGCACAGCGTAAAGTGGACATTCGTGGTGCCTCACGTTTCAGGATCACGCAATAAAATAGTTTTTATCCACATCGATGGAAGCGTCTTAACTTCTCTCTGTTTTCAATCACATTTTCATCTGTTTCTTTGAATAGTTCTCTTTTTTGCATGTTTGTGAACTTGGGCATATTTACGCGTAGCGTTATTTTTATTAAATGCATGACTAATGATTTTAAAAGGACACTAAATTCAAATAACAATTTACGTAAGAGTGAAAACTCAATGTGTGGCAACATCTAAAAAGGCAATATTATCAACAGCAGTGCCCTACTTACCGAGAAATTAAGGTAAATGTACAAGAATACATGCGCCGCTGTAGGACATTCTCAAAATGATCCCAATGACGTCAGACGAACCACCTACAATTGATTACTAGTAATTAATCTAGCTGCACTAAATAAAGAACCTACCATGCACCAAGAGACGCAATAAAATGCTGCTTTTTTTCGTTTCAGTTTGATTCACGGAAAAAAGAACCACCGGACGTTCCTATGAGGAATAGCGGGAGTGGTTCAAAAAATCACTTTTCGCGTGGTTAAATTGGACAGGTCGTGCCATCTAGTGAGGCTCAGTTGAACTAAAACATGTCTGCTGTTTTGGAGCCAATGGAAGGAATTTGATCAATGACCGATGTTGCTGCTGTGGTTACTGCTGCTTTCGTTCCGTTGCTACTAGTGTCGGTGGCCGCACAGTAAAGGCGGGCAACGTCGTGCACGGCCATGGTGACGTGAGATGGTCCACTTCTTGAGACGGGTAACTTGAAGTTCGCTAACCCGATGCGGACCACTAAAATGTGATTCTATTTTAAAATAGGCCCTTCCTTGGCACAAAAGTAACACTACGAGGTTTTTGGACGGCTATTTCAACAATCAACGTCAACTTGATAGTCGCCTTAAGTGTCCCTTAAGGGGTGCATTGTGACTGCCAAGCTCAAGTGAGCTTTTATGCTTTCTAAATATTTTGATTGAGCCCGTCATCACTTCTCGAGAAATATAAACTGAATATATTCACCAAAATGCCTTCTTTTCTGAGTAAATATGCATGCATAGCATTATAACTTCAAGGAATGTTGCTGAATAATTTATGTGCTTGTCCCCCAAGACTGTCAAAATACGCAGTAAGAGTGGCAGGGTTATGCCCTTTGAAGCCATTACGCTAAAATTATTGGTAATATTTTTTTAAATGAAAAAGTGTATTAGTAATTTTCGGTTGCGTTTTGATACCCGCGGCTGGTGGCAAGCTTTGGCCAACAAGTATGTCTAGAATATTGTATTTTCCCCAATCTTGCAGAAACACTCGGTAGACACGAAAATATCAGTGATCACTTTTGCGCGCAAAGGTAATGCAGATGAAGCAACTGTACAGAATCGCCGCTGTGCGGTTGGTTTGGCTCCCTAGACGAAAAGGGGTTTATCATAATCGTCATATAGTATCTTTGTCAGATACGATAAAGCTGTTGATAACTAGATCACCAGAAGCTAATGCATTCGCTCGACAACTTATACGCTAGCTACCGTCATTTTAGGTGCATTTTAACTAACAGCTTGCGCCTTTCGCATAATAAAATGGTTCATTGCCTGTTTCATCTCTCTTTCTCAGAGCACTGAGCCTCGCCGCGGTGGTCTAGTGGCTAAGGTACTCGGCTGCTGACCGGCAGGTCGCGGGTTCGAATCCCGGCTGCGGCGGCTGCATTTCCGATGGAGGCGGACATGTTGTAGGCCCGTGTGCTCAGATTTTGGTGCACGTTAAAGAACCCCAGCTGGTCGAAATTTCCGGAGCCCTCCACTACGGCGTCTCTCATAATCAAATGGTGGTTTTGGGACGTTACACTCCACGTATCAATCAATTCTCAGAGCACTGAGAAAGAAATCAAACAGTTTAGCTTGCTTTTAAAAAAATACTATGATAGGCGTGTGTTCATCGAGTACAATCTGGACCCTTAGAACTGTTAGCAAGCAAATAATCAATTAAGCTTCAGAAAAACTTGGGTCGCGTTAAGGTTACGTTTTCTATTAGCTACCATTCACCTCTTTTGTTGTTACTTACACCTGTAAAGAAGAAAACAAACATCAAGCGTTTTTTAGTCAACAGTCAGTTGACTAATACAAATTACTCTTTATTTTTCTCTCACACAGCTCTCATTTTTTCCTCAACTGATCTCGTTGAAAAACGTGGCCACACATTTCAACGTGACACGAATAATGATGAAGGTACGTTAGCAAGCGTTGCACGATAATGAAGATAATCTGTCAGCGATCACCTCCGTCCAGTTGCTTTTTTTTTAATGCGAAGTAGCTTTTGCTCGGGGCTGTGTCCGTCCCTTGGCGACCATCCGCATTTCCTACTGTGCATGCGCCAACACTCCCCTTCCCTCTCCTCGCGTGAGCATGAGGAGGTGGGGGGTAGCAAGTGGCACAGAGCTGCCTCGGCTATGTTTTTCCTCTCTCGTTTATCTCTCGGCCACAGCTGTGCGCCCGTATATAATTCTGCGTGCACTCACCCCTTTACACTCTCCTAGCAGCGCAGGTTGTACACTTAGCGGTGCACACATGGTAATACACACAAATGTGTGAGTGGGGGGGGGGGGGGGGTCACACAAGCAGTACACAACATATACACAGCTCCAAACGGAAATGGAACGTGCACGGAAATATAATTCGATGTTGTGGAAACTCCGACTCTGGAAATCCGACTCAGGAAATCCGACTCAGAAAACACAAGTGAACACTCGCGCTGCTTAGCATACCCACATGGTTGCTTTTAGTGGCAGATGGTGCAATTTTATTTTTTTGCATGTCAGCGGAATAGTTATGGAGAACAAAGCTTAATTCATCGATCTTGGCTTAATCTGCACCGCGTTTACTTAAGCTCCTTGTGGAACTTCTCCCGACACGCGATGGTGGAGGTTGCATGTTTGCTTTCGCTTCTTTAAAATAATTATCGAAAATAATATTTTTTTTCTCAGTTTCTCGCTGCCCTCGCTTCGTTTGCTAAACAAATTTTGCTACTTAGACTGACACAAAACGGGCATTCTAACTGTGGTACCCCACCTGGCTGCTTTATCGAAATCAAAGTGTCACGTGTGCCGAATACCTATGAAGCAACGAATAGCAAGGACGCTGACTGAATAATGAAGACAGTGCAAGGATCTTCTACGTATGATTCGCACGTGTTCATGTTGCTGTATTTTTTATTTTTCTCCTTTTTATCAGCTTTTCTTACGTGGTGGTGTTTCTTGGTGCTGTTTATTTATTCCCTACCCCACGTTGTTCTTTTTACGTTTTTTCTTGTTTTTTTTTTCGAGTTAGTATGTTCTAGGTATATAGCTTTTAAGAACTCTTCTACTTCTGAGACTTCACAGCTAAATTCTAATAAACACTTCACAGGATGCTGTTTTTTTATCATTCAAATAACCTTCACACTTACTAGTGAAATATGCGGCGCTTTAATTGTAATTCGAGTCCTTTTGCCAATTGTGTTCATTGGTTGCTAGCACATGTGTTTACGAGCGAATCAAAACAATTTGTCAGAAAATCCGTTCGTGTTGGCGAAGCTCAAACCGCCTCTAAAGGGATATACGAACATTAGATACGTACGACATCTCTCCGTCATTTTCTTGAGAACTTGAAGCGTACCATTCTCACAGTGCAATAAGTTCCGCGTATTCATCTATTCATCATGGCATAGTTGCTTCTCTATCGCCAAGCTGCTGTTTCAAAGCTTCAAAGAGAATGATCAAATAAATAAACAAATAAACAAATAAACAAAAAAGAGGCGATGCATGTACTGTGCCATCATTCATTGTTTCAGTACTTGGTGCCTTTACAAGAGTTACAAGAGTGATAGTTACAAGAGCGATAACAAAATAGCACTCCGGAGGCGACACAATAGTCTTGCATGTAAAATCGTAAACGCTATAGCGTCTTTGCAAAAAGCTAGTTAACAGGGGCGCCCACGCTGGTTGGCTTCGCTAATGATATAGTCAACATCGGTATTGGCCGAAGTATTCTTTGACGAACGACTGAGGCGTAATTTGTTTTTACAGCAGATTTGTTATCATCGAGGTTTGCGGAGTGTCGCAGATAGAAAATTATCAGCAACGTGAACCGGCACACGCAGTCATCGTCTTCTTCGCTTCGCTTCCGGAATACACGCGCCAATTTGCACGGCTTGGGATGTAATAAGTCTGATGGGTGAGAAAAAGAATACGCAGGGGAAAAAAAGAGAAAGAGAAGAAATTCTTGGGAAAAAATTCTTGCTGAGGTGAGATTCGAAGCGACGTACCCACGATCTGAAGGAAAGCGCCATAACCACTCGGCTGTCCAGGTACGCTAGCAGAACATTGTATTGCATTTTCTAATATGGCACATTAGAAGGTGGAAAAGAGAAGTAAGGTTGAGGAGGGGGGAAAAGGAGGAGAGGAGAACGAGTTAAGTGAGAGAGAGAGAGATAAAGCGGTGAGAACGAAGAAAAATTGAGGAATAGAAAGAAACGTTTGAAAGCGACAACCAGAAAGACAGGTATAGAAATACACGTAAAGATAAAGAGATGAGATGACACAGACATTGAAAAAAAATTAAAAATAAAAAGATTGCAAGCGTATTAACATATAGAACAGTGTAGCGAGGGACGGCAAAGAGAGAGGCGACAGTGTAAAAGCAGTCAAGTCAGGACCACGCAGTTAATGTGCCCACCAGTTCTGCTGTGACGTAACCTTGCACAATTTAGGGCACGCTGCGCTAATTTCTGGGGGGGCGAAGCTGCTTATGGTCTAGGGCAGTCCATCCCTCTGGCATAGCCTGCACAGACAGACAGACAGACAGACAGACAGACAGACAGACAGACAGACAGACAGACAGACAGACAGACAGACAGACGGACGGACGGACGGACGGACGGACGGACGGACGGACGGACGGACGGACGGATGGATGGGCGGATGGATAGATGGATGAATGGACGGATAGATGTAAGCACGCACGCTTCACCCCACTCATCATCATTCACTCTGTGGATATCATGTGATCTTTTAATGTGTTTTTTTTTATATGCGGGCCCCGACGCGGAAAGCTGCAAAATAAGTCTAACTTCAATTACATTAGTTATAGCTGTTCCTTCGTTTTCAAACATTAAAATAAAAGAAGAAATAATATAACAAAAAATCAAGTGAAATTAAGAACGCCTCACTGCATAAGTTGTAAGTTCATATCTATCACCAAGCGACGCTTTCACTCGAAACCCGGCTAATAAAATTTCTGTTTAAAGATTTTGCGGAATCACCTCCCTCATTCACCACAGAATGGCGTTTACCACTACAATTATTTCCAAGTGAAACGAATGCCTAAACTGAAGGGAATCTTTCGCCACAAAGAAACACTCTTTTCGTCAACATTAATTTCACTTAATGTAATAGTAAGAGAGCAGAGTGGATTAGAGAACAAACGGGGGTTAAGGGTATCATAGTTGAAATCAAGAAGAGGAAATGGACATGGGCCGGGCATGTAGCACGTAGACAGGATAACCACTGGTCATTAAGGGTAACTAACTGGATTTCCAGAGAAGGCAAGCGGGTTAGGGGGAGACAGAAGGTTAAGCAGATTAAGAAGTTTGCGGGTATAAATTGGCAGCAGCAAGCACAGGACCGGATTAACGGGCGGAACATGGGAGAGGCCTTTGTCCTGCAGTGGACGTAGTCAGGATGATGATGATAATGATGATGATGATGAATGTAATAGTTACTACACTACAGTTAAAGACAACTTTTATTGTCACATATGTTTTCCTTGGTCTCATGTTCCGTTGTCTTTATTTGTCAAGGTCATATTAAGCTGTGCGACGAACTGTAACGTTCGAATCGTGATGATGAACATCTTGTCATGGTTATTTAGGCGACGATGAAACTTGATTTTTATAGTATAATGACTCAGATTGGATAGATACTTGAGTAACACTGTCTTGTAATTCTTAAAAAGCACATTCAAGCAGGGAAAGTGTAAGATGATCCAAAAAGAAGAAACTGCAATCCAAATGACAAAGTGTCAGACTATTGAAAGCTCCAAAATATCTCTGCGACAGGCCAAGCACCCCGAAAGAAATGAAGTAAAGCCTACATTTGCAGCCTATCATATGATGCGCTGCAACGCCGCCATTCGAAAATCCATTTATAGATTGTCATAAAGTATCACTCAGTGGACCGAACGTCGTAAGAATAAAGTATAAAGCTGTATACATGTGCGCCATTTCTTCGACACGCAAGAAAAATGGGATGGGATAGCCAAGCAGACAAAAAAATGAGCAGAAGCGAGCTGTTGTAAACGTGGCAAACTAAAGCACCGAGACGAGGTATACCGTAAGATAGCCAATGGTTTGTCCTTTCCCACGATGGCGTTCCCTCGCGCGTACTTGTCTGCCTCTCACAAAGTCTGCCAGGGACCGCGACCCAGAAGCAAAAGCCCGCCAGACGTGCTGCCAGGCCCGCCAGGAAGAGAAATACGGCAGCCGGCAAGTAAGAGAAAGTTCTGTTTACTACGTAGCTCGGCAGACAGCGCCGACGGTGAACGGCCGGCTCGTTCACGTGAAAACAACGAACGGCTTTTCGTTCTCATATGGGGCGCGTCGGTGGGTTTGACGTCGTTCTTCATTTATCCGCCCCAGTAGACCTCCGGGGATGCAACTTTTCGTATCGTAAGACTGGCTGTCAGGGACCAAAAATCAAGTCCCCAAACAACACGGGGGGAAAACGGGCGTTCTTTGAGGAGCAGACGACGCAGCACGTTGCTGTTGCTGCCGTGTCCGGCTCGTTTTCGTGCCGCCATCTCTCGCCAGGCGGTCGAATCGGGCGCGCCACCCACCCCGGAGCAACGAACGGCGGAACTTTTTGGGCCACTTGGCGCGTGTGTGGTATTGATCAGTCTGGCAGACCGGGTTAGGATCCCCCCTGTGCGCGGACTGGGGCACCAGCGGAGGAGGGGTCGTCTGCTGGTGGGGTGCCCTGGCGCAGACGTCTGGCCCGTATTGCTCTTGGTGCTGGTCACGTGGCACGAGTCGATCGCCGCCGTTCGCAGCGCCGCTCCCTCGTTCCTTTTTGGGGAGTGCGGGAAAATGAGGGCGGCCTTGCTCCTGCCAAGTAAATTGCACCAAAAGCGGCAGCTCGGGGCGCTAGCCCGGTTCAAGGCCGGTCGCTCCCAATGTCGGCCAATGTCAGGGCCGCGCCCGCCGCGCCCGCTTGCGACAGCGCACCGCAGGAATGCCGTGCAATGCAGGAAGCGGCAGAGGAAGCGCTCGGCTCCGGCGCTGCAACCCTTTGTAGTCCAGGTGCCGCCATGGGGATAGAGAGAGATGGGCGCTGTCGCGCGACTCATGCCGCCGTCCCCTCGGCAGGGAAAGCAGTCGCGGGCTCGGACCCTGTGCGAGAAGCCACGGGGAAGCGCCGGAGAGGCACGGCCGCTCCTCCCGTTCTTGCATCACGATGAGCTTGGCCGCGATTCGCGAGCGACTGACGACACCGTGCGCTTGCGTACAGTGCGGAAGCAACGCAAACACGCAACTATTCAGGGAACACTTTTTCGGGCTCTCACTCGAAAGAGCTTGCCCAGGTGATCGTATTACTGGTTAGAACATTTACAAGCTCATTTTTTTAAAAACTGACTTCTTCCGTGATGGGGTAATCAAGTTCCCAGTAATTGCGATAAAAAATAATAACCACTGAAAATAATCAAGGTTTCTCTACTTTCTACAATGATTAGCAGAAGACGCGACACCACTACTAATGTTATCTCAATTTCAATTGATCCGTAACATGCAAATACTACACACTCCATCTCGCTTTCATGATGTCTAAAATAACACCGTCCCCACTCTTTCCAAGTGCTAGTTAACTACACACACGACCTATGTTGGTGAAATGAATCTGTAGCATTAGTCATTAAACAGCACTTTTTTTTTGTCAGCACTAACATGATGATTTCATTGCGGGGCGTTTACGTGTCAGACTATTGGAAGAGTCTGTCGGAATTTATAGAACATAGTGGGGTCCAAGTGACGTGAGTGAACATATTATTTGTGGCGCAATATTGAGACAGGAAAGGAAGAAAAAAAAAGATGAGAGCCATCTTTCTTAGTTTTCCGTCTTCATGTTCCAAGCTTCGCGCCACAAATAACGCGTTGAGCCAAATTTACGCGCCAACTCGCCCAGGAAAAGGTTCTTCTATATAATACATTCCACTGATGTTGCTCGCCGGGTCTGCCGGCGTACCATTAGTACGTTGTAGGCGGCTCATTTATTGCTTTTGCGTTCAATATATTCGTTCCTCCTTTCCATCCTTCTCTTTGGCGCGCATTGTCACACGTACTAAGAGCAACCAGTTTACTTTAACAACGCCACCTCCTTGAAACCTAGGGTCAGCACTTGTAGAGTATTTCTACCATGTGTCATCGTCGCCTGACGTCGGATCTCGTCGAAATTTCGACAACGTGCCGTTGTATCGAATGATACACGAACACCGACAAAGCAGATTAGTGTTCGTTGATATGAACTCACCATTCAGTCGGTTTGATCTCGTAAAAACGAGTTTATCGCGTTATCATCCTGGCCGCCAAATTAAGCTTTGCGACCTTGTTCAAACAAAATTTTCCGGGATTTCTTGTTTTCCTCGACTTATTTTCTCTCAGTTCCGTTTTTGCTGGTAGATTAGTATTGCTGTATATTATGCTCTTAATGCTTCCTCCAGTAGCGAAGGAAGAATTGACGACATAGTAGCTATTGCTGCGGTATGGGAATGAGTATCAGCGATATGGCTCTAACGAGACATTGTGGTTTCCTTGACATCACACGAGCGAGATGCTGCACTGACGTGAGTTTCGAGCAGTGTCGGTGGCCTAAACAAGTCCACCTGAACTTAGCGTACGTCTTATAGTTTCAAATGATTTTTTTACGTTCTTTGCGTTGAAAAGGGCCGCTGCGTACCGCTTCAATATGTAAGTTAAAAACGCTGTTGAAAAGAAAACTGTCATGACATTCTCCTCGCACACGAGGACCTTCCATCTTTTGCCACATCCTTCTCATAGCTGCAATGAAGTCATACTTTTACGGACGTACGCTCTTATTATGCCCACTGATTCGGAAAATTTTCGTGCTCACATCTAGTATCGCAACTTTATCGCAGCTAGAAACATCTAACATCTAGTATCGCAACTAAAAACATCTAACATGCAAAATGTCACCTCGCAAAGCATAGCTATCGACGCTCTGCACTATCTTTCACTCATGTCATGCTGTAAAAGCTCGCACAAGGCATTCAATTTTCACATTTCTAATTACGTGGCATGAATGGCCGTGTGCTATGCAATCGGCGCTCACTGGCTCGCCGAACTAGAGACTGCACGAAAGAAGTAGAATGAGAGCCCACTCATTTCAAGCTATCCGTTCATGTTCGGTGCTCCGGCGCGCTCACTGCGGCCCCGCGAGCCGGCTCCGTTTTTTCTTTCATTTCTTTCTTTTCTTTCTGGCCACGCGCCCTGCAGTGACATTGTAACACATAGTGTTCTGCGCCAGCGGCGCCGGTGTAGCACCCACACGGCTCAGCGAAAAGGAGGGGTGCGGGAAGCCCGGCGTCTGCATTGATCGAACACGCCTGCGCCCTGGGTCTCAAACGAATCGCGCGCCTGTAGGTTCGGCGAGAGCCTGCTCTGTAGCCGGACAGCTAGCGCCGCCTGGACGAGACCTTCACACTCGGCTCCACGGGGTGCGCAACCCGGTTGCCATGCGTGCCCGCCCTGCCGGCTCACCATGCCCGGCCGTGATAGGCTCAGGCAGTGCAGGACGATCGAGCAGGTACAAAAGTAATCAGTTAAAATAAGTGAAAATAAAGTAAATAAAACGAGAAGAGCAAGCAGGTCATACCGAGAGATGCGGCAAAGTGTTGCTTCAGGGCACTTGCGTACGTTTGTTAGCTCAACTGCAGTGTAGCAGATGTTGGTACAGTCCGGTAAGGCTCATTAAATAAATGGCATCATGAAGTAGAGAATAACTGTATCGGGTTGGCATCTCCAAACTGCTTACGTAGTGCTCCGCCCACTAGCGAGCTCGCGAACCAGAAGCGAGAACAATATTATGCGCTTTGATTTCTTAAAAAAAAAACGTGCAAGAAATACAGTTGCTCAGGAGTCTTTGGCGCTAAGCATCTCCGGTCACGGGTTTGACCCGGCTATTGCGGCTGCATTTTGGTCGGGTAGACATGTCAAAACGCTCGTTCACACGTACATTCTGGTGCGTATTAAAGATCCCGAGTTAACAAAATGACCCGGAGGTCACCGCTAAGGCGTGCTTCATAATGGTGGGATCGGAATCAAAGTGGCAGTGCGGACCAGTTCGTATGGGCGTGTAAATGGGACGAACGGCAGAGCGGAAGCGTTCGTCCTGCCTACGTGGTTTTTCTTGTGTTATTTGTGAGTCCAATTTGCGACATCAAGGTGTGTGGGTAAATCGTGATTTCGGCACTTCTTTTTTCGCGAAACAGGCAGACTGAAGTTGCTGAAATACCTGTCTAACAGAACTTGCAGGTTATATATTCACCGAGAATTCACTTTAACCTCATGTGCCGCGGGTTCGTGGTTTCTGTATTTCTGTTTTGTTGCTTAGGCACAGGAGTATTGGCCACTAGATCGAACGGAGTCGCGGCCTGGCGGATTATCGCTGAACCTCGCATAGTTCACATGACCGCAGAGATTTCACAGGCATTGAGACCACGAGTTTCAAAGGATTGCCAGTCGTATTGTCTGGTAGCACGTGCCACCACCGCTAAATCAGACCTCTTTGACCCAGCAAAAGTGCTTATATGCGTATGCAGCTTTGTAGATATCCTTAAAGACTGTGTAAAAAGTTCAGACTTATCAACAAAATCAGTAGAAAAGCGTTCCTAACACCCGTTGAAAGAGCACCACTTACCGAACAGAGACGCTGTCGACGAGGGATTTTTCATCTTGCCTCTTCCATTTACAATATCGACGTGGCACTATAGTCGCGTATTCACAACAATGCGTTGACGGAGCTGCCACCTGCAGACCAATCTCAGGAAAAAATACAGTGGTTGGTACATTTTCTTCATGGTGACTCCAAGGAATATTACCAAAGCTCGCTTGCAAGCATTGCTTGTACCATTGCGCAATAGTATTGAAGGTCCTTTTGTCGTTTTACTAGCGATACGTTCGCGTAATGTTCTTTCCTATCGCACGCACTCTCGCGTATCGCTATTTCTCTTGCCACACGTGGCTGAGCGCAAGTTTCCGTTTTTGGATGCGTTAACAGTGCGGCACTTAACATCGTTTTCCATGCTCGAAGGCGAACATGGAAGTACTTGCCTATACTTACCAAGCAATCGGGTTTCTTTGGTTTGTCTCGTTTGCAATGAAACTGGAGTTATAATTAAATTTGGAGTGTTAATTGTATTGTATTTCAAATTGTATTACGGCGATTTTTTTATCAAAGCAAAACGTTTTAGTCCTTACCGTTCATGAATAACTGTAAAAATAATTGAAATTATTCCGCGCACGTACACCCTTCTAATACAATAGCTTCTTATTGATGTTTGGTGTATTTGGGGGGAAAAATGCCTACTGCTTTTTCGAGTTGTTTGGATAATGGGGCAAATGTAATAGACAGGAAAATTGACTTCGAGGTATTGAGTGTTAAAAAATCATTTGACGTTTAGTTAAAAAATGTACTTAACAAAGAAATTAATAGCTAGCTGTGTACAGTATTCACACGAATCAGATTTTTGCTTCTTATCTCGTTTTCTTGGTTCCCTGGCTTAGCTTTGTCATATCTCCTTTCTCTCTAATGGCCAAAACCGTCGATGGCTCTCTATCTCACCCAACCACATAACACGTGTTGCACCTCCACGATATGTTAAATAGCTCAAAACGTTTACTCGGGCCATGCAGGCCTTTTGGAAAGTTAGAAATAATTGTTTCAAAGGTTGTAGTATTACTGAGGGCCTACATTCATAATAGCACAATTCATGTGTTCTTTATGGGTGCCATAGTTCCTCTGCACTCTGTGATGACAAAGACATTCGCAATCACGGTTTATAGAAGCTCCACATCGATCAAAGCTTAACCATGGTCATTACAGGTAGTATTTTGTCCTTGCAGTGACGCGTAAGAAGGAAAAATCTTGCTTGCTAACGTGCTCCCAGGAGTTTTTACGATCTCGTTTCTGTTTGTAGCCAAAGCTTGTCAATTTCCCATTATACTGTGCTTTCTAAATAGACTCTTTGAGTTGTCAACACAAGAACATCTTTCGCTATCCACAACAAAATCAACAAAGGGTCAACAAAACTCAAAATAAATGCACAGAATCACGTTTCCGAGCGCGTTTCTTGCGGATAAAATAAGTTGACTCAGTAAATGCCGCAAGTGCTAATAAAAACTGCACCTTGCACCGTGTGCTGTTAAGTAGCCAGAATACTTTATTTAATACCTACCAAGCTCGGCGAAACTACCACCTTTTATTTTTTTAGAAAATCACTTGATGTAGAAAGTTCAGGTTGAGCCCCACCTGAGAAAAAAAAAGGGGGGTGGGGAGCGGGCTTGAGTGCTTGTCAGTTAGTTTCCAAAACCTGGGCTTCTTGACTCATTCAAAGCGCGCAAAAATGTGTGGGGCACCGGATATTGCTAGGAAAGGCCTTATCATTCCGAACACGTCAAAAACCAAATTTAGACTTGAAAAATATACACTACCCTGTGCCCTTACTAGGAGTCGATATAATGACGTTTACTTCCCTCAGAGGTGTGGCAGGACGTTTTTTTTTTTGTTTTTTTTTTTCGTAGAGTGGCCAACCCTTCGGCTTATGCCCTCCCTCCTTCCCCCATTTAACGTCTGTTCTTGAGCGCAATATACATGTATACGCATCTATATATACACACACAAAATGTAAATAGCTAAATGTAACCGGTCGAGTAAGGGATGCGGATCTGAACATCTCAAACCAACTCTACGGCAACGCCCCTGGCTTACCGAGCCAAAAGCTTCCGATTCGAACCAATGAGGCTAGGCTCAGTTTTGTTACGTTTTGCGGCACATTCTTCTTTAACAAAAGAACGTACGCGTGTCATAAGCCAGAATGCTATTGTTTGACAATATAATTTGGGCCGCATGATCAAAGATTGCGAATAATTATTATTCGTGCCAAATTGCGACCTAATCAAAGCGGTCAATTCCATACAAATATATTTTTGTTTATTTTCGTTCAGCCTAGACAAGAAGTTTTTTCTTCTCTCTCTCTGTCAACGTGCGATAGCCGAGCATGTAGATGGCTGATAACCGACATACAAAATAGATGGGGCAGCTTAGCTGCAATGGCGTCGTGCTCCTCGAGATGACTTTATTGATTTCAACCACGGCGCCAGCATTTCGATTGCAGGACCCAATGCGAGAATTCTCGTGCGCGTACATTTAGGTGTACATGGGGTACGCGTTTCAAAGCCCCACTTTGTCGAAAATTACTGCGCAGCTCTCAAAAATGACGTGCGGAATGTCATCCTTGTTCATCATAATCATCATAATGTCATCCTGGTTCTGGCGTGCAAAACTTCTGAATTCTTAAAATTACTTTGTTTACTAGCTAACTGAACATCGAATTTTCTTCGAAAAAGCATTATGTATGAGGTACGTTTCGTGCTTGTAAGCTGTTAAAGCGGAGGAGGGGATGAAGTTCAACGGGATTAACAAGAGACTCAGAGTGATTTTGCAACACTAAGAAACAAACTTTGGTTTAGTAGCAGCAAACCATGGAAAGCCTCATGAGGTCAGGATTAATACGGAGTTTCCAACACCGGCGTTCCGCGTAGTTATACCATGTTTTTGGCACGTAAAACCCTAGAATTTAATTGAAGTGACCTGAATTTAGCAGCATGATTGTCGGGGTGTGTCTCGTTAATGCCGATCCGTGGAAAGCACAGAAGAAGAGTTTCAAAGACCTCGGAGTTGAAGGCATGTATAGCGTTTCCGTTGCTATCTAGACCTCTTGTGTGAACCTATCTTCCGCGCGGCGTTTCTTTCTTTTTGCGCGATAGATCGTGACGTGCGCGTGCAGCTTATCTCCGTTATACCTCTCATATCGCCAGTCGCACGCCTGGGCCCGCTGATAGCTACATCGCGTACTGGAGCCCGTATCTTATTGTCTGACGATTAAAACCGCGCGGAGGGAGGGACGTGTACGTGGCTTGCGTTATCGCATACTACAAACATGCCGAGGACAAGTGGCTGCCATATGGAGTGCATAAAGTGGTGTAATGTGAGGACGCTACGACGTGTAGTGCGTCACTCGCTTTTCTCTCTCTCACTCGCTGTTCTGACAACCCCAAAGATCGACTGTCGTTTCGCGTGGCTTCCCAGTTCCTACTACGCCCTTTAACTTTTCTTTTTGCACTCATTCAAACGAGGGGAGGAAAAGAAAAGCTTTGTGGACGACCGAGCCTTCAAGTTGGGCTGCAAGTTTTTCTTGGCGACAGTTTCTTTTTCCTGCAACACACAGCGAGCTACCGGCCTCGAAGAGACGGGTATAGACTGAAATGCAATACAAGAATGGAGCCGCAATGCTATAGTTAAAAAAAAAATTACCATGCCTGTCATCCAGGTGGCCAACGAGAACGTGGATGTCTGTCTGGTCATGAATAGTTAAAGTCTGCTGTATTATGAGGAACAGCTCATTTCGAATGACACGGATAGAGGAATAGCAGAAGGGCCGGCCAATAGAAGTTGTCGAATGCATATGGGGGCAATGGGGCATACGGACATGTACCGTTCTACGCTAGAGTATGCATAACATCAATGAGCAGACCTATACCGGCTAAAGAAAAGTCCTTCCCCGGATAACGAGCCATCCACTTGTTCCATTTCTTAATCCATGCTATGCGAACGTGTTCGTTGCGTGCACGCAAAATTTCCTCATATGATTGATAAGAAATTCTATATATTTTGACCCCAAGCAGGAGTGGTACATAGTGGTACAATAAAAGAAAAGAGAGAATGTTTATTCGGAAGGCAATTTCCAGAGTTCGCTAGTTCAGTAGCCTTTCTGTGCTCTTTCCGGCCTCTGCGCTGCTTTGCTTTTCTTTCTTTATTGCTCCCACTTTGTGACCATCGCACACGGAAAGTCGGCTTCGAAAAGCACACGCACTGCCGGAGCGCCGCATTTTCTGCTGCGTTCTGAGAGAGCACGGCTAGAGTGACCAGCACGCGGCATTTACGGCAGCGCGTCCGCCAGCGCTAGTAGAGGAGCAGCGGCAGTCTGCGGTACCGCGCAGTTGAGCTTTCTTCAACAACTGTCAGATGGCGCTGGCCGAGGCTTCGGCAAACAGCGAAAGACGATCAACGCCTCGCGTAAGGAACGGGACTTTCCCGAGCCACCGCCCCACGCACTTGTAGAGGGCGGTCAAGATTGTTCGATCTGTAAGACTGCTCGTCACCGTACTCGTTGCCTCATGTTGTAGTCATAAGGAATAATGAGTGGCAAATGAAGACAAGATTCGAGGTAGGCATGCGTAAACGGGACCTTTCTACCCGTTTACGCATGCAAGCTCGAAAGGAAGGAAAACCTTCCTTTCGAGCTTGTTCTGTTTTCTAAAACAGAAAAATTAAAGAGACGAGAGGTAAAAGAGCGCAACAAACGAAGTTTAGGATGTTGATAGCAATCGCCAAATTTATTCCTAAATATTAGAAAAAATGCTTCCTTCTTAGCGCTCTATGGTTTTCTTATCGAACACTATCGTGTTATTAATGGAACATCCTTCAGAATTAAAAAAAAAGCAACAATGAGAAAAGCACAACAAGTAACTATAGTAACTATACCTTGGTTCACCCTCCCGTGCCAAAAACAGGGTTATTTTTTCTGTAAATTCATGCTTGTATGTACGCGTGGGTCAGCATCTAAGGAGTGCAAGAGTGGCTCTCTTGATTACCTTTCGTCCCACCTGAATCACATGAATGGGGCATACGTGGAAAAAACACTAAAGGGACTTGGTTCAACAAGCAATTCGTTAAAGCAATGACATGCGATATATCTGTAAGCTGAGTAAATGTCCATTAAATTTATTTTGCGTCACTATTAATCAGCAGCGCATCATTTTATCGAATTTAAGTGGGAGTGGGTGAAGTTCCGCGGAGGCTGCAGATCTTCACTGGTTGGCAACAGTTAACAAAGGTCTGTGAGCCGATGCACATTGGAGGCCCCATTGGGTCAAACCATAAGGGGTAAGACAGCGCAGGGTACTACTAATCAATCAATAAATCAATCAATCAATCAAATTTATTTGTGCCCATTCAACAAACAGACAGAGGACTGGTGAATAAGAGCTGCCTTCAGACAGCTTGACGAGCCCGCCACCCCCATTTACAAGGGCTCACGGAAGCACAGCGATAGCTAGACTTACTATAAATGAAATAGATTTACATATAAATGAAAAAAAAACAGAGAAAATTACATCATTGTAAAGAACAGAAAAAAATTGTAAATAGTTTGGAAAAACGGCATTGAATAGTGATAAATGATTCAAAATAAAAGAAACGAATATATAGGTATTAACAACCAGTAGCGTTTACAAATTTCAAGGGTAACTTGCTTGATGAACAACAAAACAGATCAAAATTACCTCATGTGTATTGATTGAGAAGGAAAGGCAAGGTATGACACAAGTATTGCATTGAAGAGTTTAAAAGCACGGCTGGCACCGTCCATGTCTCCCCTTTTTGTGTCACATAATACCTGTTTTTTTATTTTCCAGGTAAGCAATCTCTCTTAAGCAATTTAGGTTTTCCTTAATTTCAAATTTAAAACGAACACTTTGTCTATAACGATGGAAATGATGAATGGTGATAATGTAAGCATCAATAAACAAGTCTGTCCTGAAAAGAAGATTATAAGCAAGCCAAATGAACTTTTTTGCATTTATGTATTTTTGAAAGTTAGAGAGTGTCGTTGTGCCCCAGATAAGTAAACAGTAGTTTAATTGAGAGCAAAAAATTGAATTGTAAATAATTCATTTAACCCGTGTGGAGGTGTTTAAGGTGACCAACTATTCCCGTTATGCCAGCACACTTTTTTATTGCTGCATTGACATGACTATCCCAGGACCTACTTCCAGAAAATACCACTCCTAAAATTATCAATAATTTCAATGCTACGATCGTTCAAAACTGCTGCGGGGGGGGGGGGGGGGGAGAGGGCTGATTTTTTATTCTTTGCTCTTTGTTTTACTTTCATTATTTTCATGCCATTTATTAACGACCTTGCTGCTAGTTTTTGTAATGTACCAATACAGATGCTTATGAGGTCATGTATATTGTTACCAGAACAGAAAATGCTGGTGTCGTCGGCATGTATAATGAACTTTGCACTGCAGTTGATACATACATACATACATACATACATACATACATACATACATACATACATACATACATACATACATACATACATACATACATACATACATACATACATACATACATACATACATACATACATACATACATACATACATACATACATACATACATACATACATACATACATACATACATACATACATACATGAATAAGAGATACAAGATGAAGGTGGTACAGGCTTACGCGCCTACATCCAGCCATGCTGACGCTTCAGTAGAAAGCTTCCATGAAGACGTGGATACGGCAATGAGTAAGGTAAAAACACAGTTTACAATACTGATGGGGGACTTTAATGCAAAGGTAGGGAAGAAGCAGGCTGGAGACCAGGCAGTAGGAGATTATGGCATCGGTACTAGAAACGCCAGAGGAGAGCTACTAGTAGAATTCGCAGAACGCAATAATTTACGGATTTTGAACACCTTCTACCGAAAACGAGGAAACCGCATGTGGACATGGATAGCCCTAATGGCGAAAATAAGAACCAAATAGACTTTATAATGAGTGATCACCCAGGCATAGTACAGGTTGTGGAAGTGTTTGGCAAGGTACGATGCAGTGACCATAGAATGCGTGCGGTCTCGAATTCGCCTAGACTTGAGGAAGGAACGACAGAAACTGATACGCAAAAAGCCAATCAATGAGCTAGCACTGAGAGGGAAAGTACAGGAATTCAGAGTCTCGCTTCAGAACAGGTACTCGGCTCTTAGTGAGGAAATCAACCTTAGCAAAGATACAATGAACGATAATTTGACGAGTACCATTACGGAGTGTGCAGTGGAAGTTGGAGGCAGGGTAGTTAGACAGGACAGTGACAAGCTTTCCCAAGAAACGAAGAATCTCATTAAGAAGCGTCAAATCATGAAAGCTTCAAGTACAACAGACAAAATAGAACTGGCAGAGCTTTCGAAGTTGATTAATAGGCGTAAGGTGTCCTATGTAAGAAGGTATAACATGGAGAGAATTGAACACGCTCTGAAAAACGGAGGAAGCGTCAAAGCAGAGAAGAGGAAACTTGGGATAGGCAAAAATCGGATTTATGCACTAAGGGACAAAGAAGGCAAAATAATTACCAATATGGATAGGATAGTTGAAATAGTGGAGGAGTTTTACAGAGATCTGTACAGTAGCCGGGACAACCATGACCTTAACACTATAACAACTAGCAGTAACCCAGATGACACCCCACCAGTAATGACAGAAGAAGTCAGAAAAGCTTTGGAGAGCATGCAAAGAGGCAAAGCTGCTGGTGAGGATCAGGTAACATCATATCTGCTGAAAGATGGAGGACAGATTGTGTTAGAAAAACTAGCCACCCTGTTTACGAGGTGTCTCCTGACGGGAAGAGTACCAGAGTCTTGGAAGAACGCTAACATCATCTTAATACATAAGAAAGGAGATAACAAGGACTTGAAGAATTACAGGCCGATCAGCTTGCTCTCTGTAGCATACAAGCTATTTACAAAGGTAATTGCTAACAGAGTAAAGAAAACATTAGAATTCAATCAACCAAAGGAACAAACAAGCAGGATTTCGAACAGGCTACTCAACAATCGACCACATTCATACTATCAATCAGGTAATAGAGAAATGCTCAGAATATAACCAACCACTATACATAGCCTTCACAGATTACGAGAAGGCGTTTGATTCAGTAGAAATATCAGCCGTCATGCAGCTGCGGAATCAGGGCGTCGATGAAGTATATGTAAATATCCTGGAAGAAATCTACAGGGGATCAACTGCTACCATAGTGCTTCATAAAGAAAGCAACAGAATACCAGTCAAGAAGGGTGTGAGGCAGGGGGACACGATCTCCCCAATGCTATTTACTGCGTGCTTACAGGAGGTTTTCAAAAGCCTAGAATGGGAACAGTTAGGGATAAGAGTTAATGGAGAGTACCTTAGTAACCTGCGCTTCGCCGATGACATTGCATTTCTGAGTAACTCAGGGGACGAATTGCAACTCATGATTACGGAGTTAGGCAAGGAGAGCAGAAGGTGGGTCTTAAAATGAATCTGCAGAAAATGAAAGTAATGTACAACAACCTCGGAAAAGAGCAGCGCTTCAAGATAGGTAATAGTGCACTTCAAATTGTAAAAGACTATGTCTACTTAGGGCGGGTAATAATCGCGGAGACGAACCACGAGGTTGAAGTAACTAGAAGAATAAGAATGGGGTGGAGCACATTTGGCAAGCACTCTCAAATCATGACAGGTAGATTGCCACTAAACCTCAAGAGGAAGGTATATAACAGCTGTATCTTGCCGGTACTTAGCTACGGAGAAGAAACCTGGAGACTTACAAAGAGGGTTCAGTTTAATTGAGGACGACGCAGCGAGCAATGGAAAGAAAAATGGTATGTGTGACCTTAAGAGACAAGAAGAGAGCAGAGTGGATTAAGGAACAAACGGGGGTTAAGGATATCAAAGCTGAAATCAAGAACAAGAAATGGACATAGGCCTGGCATGTAGCGCGTAGATAGGATAACCGCTGGTCGTTAAGGGTAACTAACTGGATTCGCAGAGAAGGCAAGCGGGTTAGGGGGAGACAGAAGGTGGGCAGATGAGATTAAGAAGTTTGCGGGTATAAATTGGCAGCAGCAAGCACAGGACGGGGTTAACTGGCGGAACATGGGAGAGGCCTTTGTCCTGCAGAGGACGTAGTCAAGCTGATGATGATGATGATGATGATGATGATGATACATACAACATCATCAATATACAAAATGAGCAACAGGAGCCCTAGTATGCCCCCTGTGGGACTCCGCAGGGTACCCTAAGAACCTCTGAACGTGCCTTATCGATTTCGACTATTTGTGGCCGGTTTTTAGGTACGACCTTATTAGTTCAAGCG
This sequence comes from Rhipicephalus microplus, assembly GCF_043290135.1. NCBI lineage: Eukaryota > Metazoa > Arthropoda > Arachnida > Ixodida > Ixodidae > Rhipicephalus > Rhipicephalus microplus. The sequence continues at coordinate 83,958,539 of NC_134710.1, forward strand.
CACAGACCCGTATGCCATAACAAATGAGCTTCTTGATTAGAATTTTATGATTAAGTAAACCAAGTGTTTTGGTATAATAATTGAACACCCCAATCGTTATTAGCTTTTTTTCGAACTGCGTTAACCTATACTCTTTCTGTTGAAGGAATTCCAGATCTGTGGATTTATTTCTACTGAAACCGAATCGGCATTCGGTGAGTCGTTTTTTTTCAATGAAATTAATGATTCTCTTATGTAATAGCTTCTCCAAAACTTTCGAGAAAATTGGCAAAACAAAAATACGGCTGTAATTTTTTTCTATATGATCACATTTCTTATACAACATTACTTTTTTTCGCAATTTGCATTTTAATCATTAACATGGAAGTATCTCGAAACACACATTGTATATATAAACGAGAACAGGCACTAAGATACCTGCAACAAATTTCACTGGCAGTATCTGGACACCACCTATGTCACTGCTACTACTATTATTCAAGCTTTTAATTATAGTTAATAACTCACTTGATGTGCAGGGTGCAAGAACAGCGAATTCACAGACTCTTGTTCCAAATAAGTGATATGTGGGGTCTAACGTCCCAAAACCACAATATGATTAGGAGAGACGCCGTAGCGGAGGGCTCCAGAAATTTCAACCACCTGGGGCTCTTTAACGTGCACCCAAATCTTAGCACACAGGCCTACAACATTTCCGCCTCCATTGGAAATGCAGCCGCCGCAGCTGAGATTCGATCCCGCGATTTACGGGTCAGCAGCCGAGTACCTTATCCACTAGACCACCGCGGCGTGCCGACACGTGACAAGACACCTGACTATATATGTAATAGTGAACAGTTTGTAATCAATAGATCTAATACAGACTAGGAATCGGTTGTTATACGTTTTGGTTGATTAATGACATTAATGAAACCGTTCGAGTGGGTAATGTTTCCAAAGTTCGTAGAATTCGTATTGCTATTGCCCATACCAATATTAAAATTCCCGTTAGATATTAACTCGCACTTCACCTCAGACTCACACATATCTGCTAGAAATTGGTTGTAGAAGTCCAGAGATCTTCAGGAATTGTCATTTAGAGGCCCGTAGCAGACACTAAATAATGTATGACCACTTAGTACGGAAAGTATTTCGTGGGGTTTCTGTTCAACTTGAGGGAAGTTGAGGAAAAGTTTGGTTTTGAGGAAACACTAAAAAACGCGGAGGAAAGGAAATGGGTGGCTTAATAGCACAAACATCTGCCCTTCAAGAAGGCGGAGAATCGGGAAGAGGCAACCGTGTGCAGAGTAATGGAAAGTATGTAACTATTAATCGACCACCAGGAGTCATAAAAATAAGAGGTAGAGGAACATATATGGTGCGAAAAGTAGAAACAAGAAGGATTATGTAGTCTTACAAGTTCGAGAAAAAAAAATCAGAAGGGAAACTGTGCTATTACACGGGATGGCCGAAGGACAGAGAACATACCAGTGTAAACATTTGCAGTATGAGTTTCGTAACTTTCCGATAATGTAGATGCCACTAGTGTGGCAAAAACTGAGCACATTGCAAGGTAGTGCCAGAATATTTTAAGCGCCGTGTATAACGCATCCACCTTTCAGGGCTGCTGTGATTGACAGTGGTAGAAATTAAGTACGATCTGGTGAACACTGGAGATCAGCAATAGCCTTTTATAGAAAAAGTGAAAAGATACTGTTCCTTATAGCACATGAAATAAAACCATATAGACAGGCCAGGCGACTGTAGGTGGATACAAGTGGTGGTCATCGGCACTGTATAATGATAAGCGCGACATTCTGTGTGAAGTTATACCCTGCACCTCCACCGAAATGTCACGGGAGGGAGAATACCCGATATAAATGAAGCAGTAAATGTATTTATAAAATGTACATGGGGAGTCCACCACCAACAACAACACGAGCCCTATAGCAATCGTCGTCTTCATCGCTTCGATGGAGCATTCCTTCTCGTTCGTCGTGGCTTGTAACAATATGGTAGATGCAGGTTACTGCTGTGCCGATAGCATGAACAAACTTCGTGAATCTTGGTATGGTTGTGGCGCACACATTTGGAAGTATTATACGCAGGCCTCATGTAGCAATGATGTTAGGCAACTTTGCAAGACATTTGATACACTGTAGGGGAAGCTAGTGACGACATTTGATGATAACATGCTGCAAAGCCTTGAGATATTTTATTGATAATGCTTCGAGACTTCAAGCTTACCAGCGTTCGTAAAACGGTAATGTATTATTAATAGTTAATAAAGGCGCTACCATGTGAAATAATTATAGATAAACTTGCTTTTCGGTTCGAGAGGAACTATTTGCCAAGGACATGTCTAATGCAATCAGGGCAGCACTAGCCTCCATGAACTCCGAAAATCGGGTCGCTTCAGGAAGGGCATTTTATTCTGCTGTAAATGTGGTTGTCT